>NW_026938655.1:0-8438 GCF_032062105.1 Saccostrea cuccullata | reverse complement strand
GATTTTTATAAATATGTATTACTGTACAAAACACTTCATGGTATGGCCTAACTATTTAAGAGACTCCTTTGAATTTATTTCTTCTAATAGTTATGTTCTACGATCTGAAACAAACTATGACCTTCATTTACCGAAATATCGAGCAAATCAATTTGAAAATTCCTTTCATTATTCCAGTGTTCATTTATGGATCAAATTACCTTTGCATATATGTTTTTCACTAACTGTACAAACATTTCGTAAAAATGTAGAAAAATTTATAATAACATGCCGCAAGTAAAAGAAATATAATTCCATGTCCTAAAATCGTATATGTAATTGTATTTGTACGTCATATTGTGTTATTTGTTATAATATTGTACAATGCTTTTATAATTGTATTATTGTGAATGTGTTTAGAGGCCCCCGAGGAAGACAAGTGCATTGCACTAATCGGGATACCACCTTTAAATAAATTATTATTATTATATTATTATTATTATTAATCATGCTCAGGTAGTGCACATTCAAGTTCGTTCAAATCATGACCCCCGGGGGTAGGGTGGGGCCACAATGACCGATCAAAGTTTTACATAGGAATATATATGGAATCGTTAAAAATTTTCTTCTCAAGTACTACAAAGCCATGATTAGTGATATTTATATGGAAACATCCTCAGGCAGTATAGATTCTAGTTTGTTCAGATCATAACCCCCAGGGATAGGCTGAGGCCACAATGGGGGACCAAGTTTAACCTTTAAATATATTATACAGGTATGCGTTACCATGTGCCAAATCAGGAAACAGATCGTCTTCCTCATGATAATACACTGTCTGGTTGGACACAGGAAACAAATAATCTACAAGACAGAGAAGATCTTGGTTAGATTCTGTTTATAATTCAACGATTCTTGATAACATTCACATGAAAAAAGCAATTACAATCATTAAAATTAGAATATTGTATTGAAAAATGAAAAGGAAAAATACTTGCAACACTAATTATTTTGTGTTCTGTTAGAATCTACTTCATACGAAAGAAAAATAAGGGATTTGAATAATGAGCTACATTCACAACAAGGTATTAATTGGTTGATGATTCAATGAATGATTCTATGATTGAATTCAGATAAATTAAGTGTTTCCTTCTTAGTACTCAAATCCACAAATCTTTTAAGAAAGATCTCTTTTGATTACAGAAATAATGAGTGATTATGAAGCACAAATTGAACAACTTACCAAAGAAAACAACGATAAGTCTGGTATTGTTTAATTTTTATGGACATATCTAAATTATGATACATTGTACACAGCATGCACATACCTCAATAATTAGCTTTTGGTATGAAACCAGAAGGGATAAAAATTTAGTAGAATGTCCATCTGCCCATTTATAAATACATAACTTCCGCCTTTTTTCTTCAGTTTCAATAAAATTAAGCACATTACTATTTGATATTAATGAAAGGTATCGCTATGTTAATTTTATCTTCAAAGTGCATTTGGATAAATGTAATAAATACACATCCTTTGAAACATCCTATGATGTCAAACAGATTTCAGTAGATATTTGTCCACTTTCCTTCAGATGAAAATTGCGGTTTACTGCATAGAATTCTAGAGTTGGAAACGGCTGAAAAACAATTACATGGTAAGTAGACTGTAAGACATCCGTTATTACTCAGCTTCCATTTAATTTAATACGACAGTAGATGTGTGTTACTTGATCTTGCTTAATTAACTACATGTACATATGGACATTTTTGGTATGCTTTTTTGTATGTGCATTTCATGCATAAGATCAAAAACACATAAAAACAATCACATTTATGTTTTAATTATATTTAATCTCTTTTTCTTTCTAGAAATAAAGACCAAGGCATCTAACGGTTTGTAAATATACAAAAGTTACCACTTTCTATATACACCTTGTGACTGTTTTACAAAAAAAAACCTACGACTAAGACCATATAAAGTTTAGTTTTTGTTAATTGCTAGTGTAAAATTATGTTATTTTTTCCTATAAAAAGATATAAAGATTTCTCAATATACGTAAATGAAACATAATTTGAATTGGAAAGTTATAAGTAAAAGTATACAGAAGTGACATTCACCCTCAATGTGATATCAACTTATCACGTGTTTTTCTATGTATATTTTTGTTTGACTTTAGACAAAATGGTTTTCAAATCTGTTTCTTAGTTTGATTAGTTAAAAACACAACAATCGTTAACATTACATTTTACACAACTATTTTCTATCTCATGTATTGCCACTTCAGTTTTTCCATTATTATGTTAGAGGGGCTGTTTCAATGCACATTTGACTTTACACAAACTCGCAAAAAAAACTGAAATAGAATATAGATCTCTATGTTTGTATTCTCTGGTTCTTACCGGGTATTCTTTTTTACAGAGGAGGGTTTAAGGGAGGCTGAAATAGAGAAACTTAAAAAAGAAATAGATTCTATGAATGGTATGCATCTCCTCAGCAGACAATCCCACAATGATTATAATAATATATACATAACTTTTTATGTATATTTCACAAATAGTAGATGTACTATAACTGTCAATTTCGACGAATGCTTTAAAATTATCAATACGAACAGAATCTCTTCACCAAGAGAGAAACATTGGAGAGGATAGATTAAAAGAAATTGAGAAGTTAGAGGAGGATATATATAATCACAAGACAAGAGAAGAAAATTATCTGCGTACGTTTTTTGCTTTAAATAATAATTTTCAATCAAGTAAGGGTATTTTGCTTCTTTTATAAATAATCATTTGTGTTTTAAAGTTCTTGTTTGCAGGTTTGTCTCTGTTGGTTTTATGCCTTTAAAATGTTTTGAACAATATAGAATGATAAACTCATAAGTATTGAATGCAACTGAGTCGCAACGCAATGAAAATAATTTTATTAATCTTTCTTCAATATTATAGTTCTTCAATAATTATTTGATTAATTACGAAAAAAAGGGAAAGTTCTTTTACGACGAAAGAGACTTTTCCATTGTTTTTTTATTTTCCCAAAATTATTATAATTTCTAGAGAGGCTAGAGGAAGCCAGTAAAGAGATTGAAAATTTGAAAAGACTCTCCGCGCGCGCGCGCGCGCGCGCGCGCGCGCGCGCGCGCGCGCGCGCGCGCGCGCGCGCGCGCGCGCGCGCGCGCGCGCGCGCGCGCGCGCGCGCGCGCGCGCGCGCGCGCGCGCGCGCGCGCGCGCGCGCGCGCGCGCGCGCGCGCGCGCGCGCGCGCGCGCGCGCGCCGCGCGCGCGCGCGCGCGCGCGCGCGCGCGCGCGCGCGCGCGCGCGCGCGCGCGCGCGCGCGCGCGCGCGCGCGCGCGCGCGCGCGCGCGCGCGCGCGCGCGCGCGCGCGCGCGCGCGCGCGCGCGCGCGCGCGCGCGCGCGCGCGCGCGCTGGAGAATGAAAAAACTATGTGGTGAGTAATTTGACATTATGGCATGCTGTACCTTTAATTTTTAATTTTTCAGTCTTTTTTAATTTTTTTTAAAAAATACACAATTCAATAAAAAGTTTTCACCTGTTTATTCAGATTTTATTAATTAGCTGAACACAATATATAAAGATTAAATTAATATTTTTAATTTTAAGTAATACTTAATAAATTGATTTCCATTTAAATTTGCATTTTATAGGTACGTAATTTATGATGTCTGATCATCAAAACGTTTGAATATCAGGATGACGCTTTAAACAGGCAACAGTTCATGTAAACACTGTTTCATGATCACGCAAAAACATAAAATAAACCGTGAAACAGTTCAAAATGCCTACTTATAATTCATATAGTAGGTTAGGTAATAATATGGCATGCTGTACCTTTAATTTTTAATTTTTCAGTCTTTTTTAATTTTTTTTAAAAATAAATTTATGAGTATATCATCCTCTCAGATTTTATTCTCTATCATTGTTAAATTTCCCCCCTAAACCATATTATCTATTCGCATAAGGTGATGTAGAACGGCATTTGTAAACGTTCGAATAACATTTAGAGATTCAAAAGAGACGATATTATTTCAAACAAACGAATTTTTTTTATTGGCATTATTTGACGGAAGCAATAGATTTTTTTTATTATCCAAACTTCGTTTCTTTACAATAATGTATATGAAGATATTGTTATGTTTGCAGCAGACAATGGAGGTATTCTTCACAAATATTTAGAAGAAGAAAAGACTGCAAAAAATTATAAAGGTACACTAAACTCTACTTTTTTATTCTTTTTACAATACTAACTGATATCTCTTCTTCCGTTAAAATTGTGATTCATATTGATTCTATCGACAGTTTCCTTGGAGATATTGGGACAAGAGAAAGGGGAATTAGAAAGTAAGCTCCATCTCACGAAAGGTATGTTAACATTAAATAAAAGACCTGTGTACGGGTATTTCTAAAGAAAAGTTGGTCATTTCGTTTGTTCGATTATTTTGTTTGTTTTGTTTTTAAGTAATATGAGTTTTTTTTCCCTACAAGCATGTATTTTTCGTAATGAAGTTAGAAAAGGAGAATATTTACACTGTTTTAAAGAGAATTTTTTTGAAAATGTTAAGGATCACTTGTTTGTTAAGTTTGCAAGTTTGCTAGTATAGGACATCAACGGCAGCTGAAAACATTACTTGTGAAGGCCATTTACCGTAAATTATTGCATTTTCAACTGACGTAAATGTCATTTCCATCAAACAGTCATATATTTAACATTATCTATGAATTAAAAACGTAAATATAATACAAGTGGTGTCATATAGATAATAATTATGAAATACAGAAGGCATTCTTTAATAATTTCCAAAGTCGTCGCCCAATGACGTCGGAAAAATGGTAGACACGGGAAATTAACATGCAGATAAACGTTTGATCAATTTTGCATATTGTTGTAATTATCAACACGCATAAACACACAAAAAATTTTCCTAAGAAAACAGATGGAAATATTAATATAGAAATGTTTTACTTATGGCATAGAAAAACTTGCTCAGACAGAACGTGAGTTGACAGTTACCAAAGAAGAGCATAAAGCAGAGAAATCAAAACTAGAGGAAGCATTTCAAGGGTTGAAAGGTAAAGCTTACTAAAAGCGTTTTGGTATATTTATACATGTATATCAAAATGAAAAAGGAAAAGTTTACTCTTAATCAATGACACATGGAAGTTTATATCTAATAAACTTGGTTTAATTATCAAATATAAACTTTAAAAACGATTTCAAGAACATGTAAACTTTAAATAAAATTTCTCCAAACACTATATAGTGTAGCAAACGAGTTGGTTTGAATTTTCTAACATAAACATACCTTATTTTGGATTTTTAAAAAAATGCTTTTTAACTGAGTGAATGTAATTCTGTAAACTAAATATTACTTCGTGCTCAGCACTTAAAAGTAAAAGTAGAGTCATCGCTCATATTAGGTAAAAAGTCCTTTTAGATTGATTGATTGTATTAATTGCTTAACGTCCTCTCAGAATGTTTCACTCATATGGAGACGCCATCACTTGCAGTTGGAGAGCTGCAAAGTTTGTCTATACTCGGCACTCAAGGCAATTGAGCAAGGAGGAATCTTTTTCATGCCATCACCTACTGCGACACGGGACTCGGTTCTACGGTCTCATCCAAAGGACCCGATCTCCACGACCCACAGTAGGATTCGAACCCGCAACGTAAAGATCAACTCCTTACTTTGCAACTCTAAGACGAGACACTAACCACTGCGCTTTTAGATGCTACCATAAAATTAAATTGACTCCCTCAATGATATACTTTAACTGTTTTATTATACCGATACAAAAATTAGATATTTTCAAAACCAGTTACTGCAATTTTATTTTAAACGCGTTGCCATACGGGAATTGAAATGAAGGAGATGATTACTTAGAATGTTGAAATATAAAATAAATAAATAAATTCAATAAAAGATCTTTGCATTTAAATCAATTAGATACAAAATAGTATCTGTAACAAAATTTGTTTATATTTATGAAAAAAATTACAATGTGATAAAGTTACGGGATCAGTCGATACCTCTCAGTGCTCATTAGTCTACAAGGATGACGTCATAATAACAAGTAGGCTAACCTTTTCCCGTGTAAATTAGGCCCCGCCTCCTTATATAGCTGCATTGTGAATATTCATGGAATACATCGGAACTTTTCTTATAATTAAAAGAAATTGCTATGTGTTCCGAATAGGTGTGTATCAGTTCATCAAACTGACGCACCTTTCTGCAGGGAATCAGTCTTTTTATGGTGATTTTCAGGGAATCGGCAAAATATATCGATTTGCTATTATATAGTGAAAAATCAGTGGAGGTGTAATAATTTATGTTAAAACGCATGTAGAGAAATGGAAAATGTATCTTAGGCACCGAATGGATTGACTGTCATAGATAAAATAACTGTTTTAGGGGAAGGGGAAGGTTATATGATTTCCTGGGAAAAAAATTTTGATAAAGGAGACATATTGATGCTAACAAATTTTTTTTCAGGCTATTTTCCAAATCTTTTTACCAGTACTCCAGCAGGTACTTATTAATGAAATACTTAATTGATAAAATAACAACATTTATAGTGTTGAAGCTTGGTTTTGATAATTCTAACAGATTTTGCAGGTGCTCCGAACAAGAGTTTTCAAGGCCCTGGATTATTTGTACATGGTATGTTTTCTTTCATATAATAACTTTCATATTATAATAAGACAAACCTTTTGTTTTATATACCAAGAACCCGAACAAGGTATTTGTCCAAATCATATAAAAAATTTTTCTTGTTCTGCTACCATAACTTCTTAAAAATGCACGATAAAGATCCCTCCCTGCTCAAAGGCCGTAAGTGCCGAGCATAGGCCTAAATTTGCAGCCCTTCACCGGCAATGGTGACGTCTCCATATCAGTGAAATATTCTGGAGAGGGACGTTAACAGTATACAATAAATCAATCAATCTTAAAAATCCTGCTGTCAACCGGGGTGGGGGAGGGATGTTCAAAGTGACTATTTTATTTTGAATAATAATAATCGCTTTATAAACATAAAATACCCCTACTGGTCAAGAGACTACTTTTTAAAGCTGTTATATTTTTTTTTTACAGGAACTGGTGTCTCTGGATCCCGGAGAAATTAGCTGCGGATGTGGAAAACTATCTATTTGATGTCGCCCTATATAATTTAGCTATACACAAATTTATTACCAGGGCATCGTTTGAGTGTGTTCAATGCATGAACTCTTGATAAAAGTTCATTTATAAATAAAAAGGACCCACATATTAACATTATGTGACAAAAGTAATAATTATCCATTATGTTAAATGTAGATATCAAAATGTAAAGTGAATCATATGACCACGGAACATTAATTGGCAAGATTAGAGATGTACATATGTCATTCCCATCAGAATTTTGATTTGATTATTTGCTTTGTTCTATCTGTGTGCTCATGTATTGTAATTTTATACTGGAAAAGAATTTTTTTATTTTTCCATTTAATTTTTATTTTAATCCTGACAGGTGCATTTTTATTCAATAATAAACAGTGAAGAGGTGGTTTTTTAGTAAATTGTGTTATATGTGAATTAAATATATACTTCTTCTGCTTTAGGAACATTTACTTTAACAATATGGCAGCTTTGGCAGAATTTTTAATATTCATACTGTCTCTTAAAAAAAACATTTTGTCAAAAACTGAATCGTATTTTATATACGCATTTTTTGCTGAATTTATATGCTTATTTTTCTCAAACATAAACTTTTAAAATGTAACAACAGTTTGCATGTTTTTATTGATACAATACCTGTAAGACCCAATGGGTAAATGAAATACAGAATACAAATATTAATATATCGAGCAGTGATCGATCTTCGAAAAAAAAACATCACAATATAAATATGTGAAAAGGGCATGAGCACGAAATCCCAGGTATTCCAGAGGTGTCTAGAAAGAGTAAGTATCAGTAGAGAGCGTCCGCCTTAATTATAATAGCAGCGTCACGGAGTAAGGAGCTGATCCTTACGTCTCGGGTTCGAATGCCACTTCTGGACGTCGAGAACGGTCCTCCGGATTAGATCGTATAATACGTGGTTCCGTGCCGCAATAGATGCTGGTACGAAAAAGATCCCTCACTGCTCAATGGCCATCGGTGCCGATCATAGGACAAAACTTGATTGCAGCTCTCCACCGTCAAGTGATGGCGTTACCATATCAGTGAAAATTCTGGAGAGGGACGTTAAACAACAAACACGAAAGCTTTTTGTAATCTTTTCTCCTTTAATTTAAAATAATACTTTGAACGACAAATGCATAAAATTCGCTTTTGTCAAATTAAATGTGATATCCGTACAGAAAAATTATGAAATGGAGGTCCCAGAAAGCTTTTTTTCAATTAGTTTAAGATTAAAAGAAATAAATTCTGCTTCAAAAGAATATAAAAACAGGTCGGTCACCTATTCCGGC
>NW_026938654.1:0-8563 GCF_032062105.1 Saccostrea cuccullata | reverse complement strand
ACTTTAAAAATGTAGACTAATAGATATAAATTACACGAGGACTTCCATGCCAATTTCAATAGTCCTCGCCCACTGACGGCAAAAACAAAAGCAGCCGCAAGAGATTTACATGCATATTTGGCCTGCTTAGCGTCAAACACAGAGACAGATGCGCACGAGATTTGCATGCTTATTAGGTCTCCTTAGCTCCTGACCTACTGACCTGCCTAATTTACATTCCGGCAGAATTATCAAGAAATAAATTCCCCTAACTTTCAGAGAGTTATCTCAGAGAAAAAAATTAGAAATGGAAATATAATGATATACCTTCGTCCTATACACTGATCATTCACACTGATTTCACTTTTCAGATGCATATTAAAACTCACATTTATACGAATCCGTGGAGTTGTAAACAAATGGACAAGTCCCCATGCAGCTTCTCTGTTTCTGTGGTTGAATTCCTCCCAGGCCGTTATTGTACTCAGCACAAAATTCTACAATGAATGCAAATTTAAATAAATTCTTAAAAAAATTAAGAAAAGCGGTTTTAGAGGAGAGAAAGGCAAAAAGACTTATAAACCATAATTAAAATTAACTTTTTTACCCAATGATCAATATAACATGTGATGGACATACAAAACACTCCATTTCCTTACCACCGATTATCTTGGTCACTGGTGAACAAACTTCAACAAAGCCTGTTCCACGGTCATTGAGCACACAATGGTATTCTAATTGTTCACCAAAGGTATTGGAAAAATCTTGACAGTGTTTAATTTCTGCTCGTTTTATTACGTCTTCTTTTGTCGTAGGGCACACTGGCACATTTATAGCAGACTCTTGTATTCCTTTATATTCTTTATAGGGTACCTTTTGGCAGAAAAAACATATTAATGATCAGTATATATTAATAAAGCAACATCAAAGGTACAGAAAACCAAATAAGATTTAAAATTTAGTGAGGTTAATTTCTTCCTTTTCTTTATTTTGTTTTACAAAAATGTTATAAGTTTACTCCTGAAGCTGATGGTAATAGCATCATAAACATAAAGGCACAGCACAGTGTTTGCCAAACCACTGCCTTTATTTTTCCTCCCTTGAAGATGTAATAAAGAAGTGGCAAATCTGAAAGTATTATCCAAAAGTTAAAATTATGACGACTTGTTTAAT
The DNA here is from genome assembly GCF_032062105.1 of Saccostrea cuccullata. Classification (NCBI taxonomy): domain Eukaryota; kingdom Metazoa; phylum Mollusca; class Bivalvia; order Ostreida; family Ostreidae; genus Saccostrea; species Saccostrea cuccullata. The sequence continues at coordinate 7,411 of NW_026938654.1, read as the reverse complement.
ATTATAAACGCTTCATTTTAGTCAAATTGGTAATGCTTACAAATTGAATGAAAACGTGTTTCTTGCATTACTACTTAAGCTCTATTCTTATTTAATTTAGAGATAAAAAGACATTTAAATATATTTTTGCATATTCTGTTTTTCAAAAAAATATGTAAGCATACCTGAGTAAGTTTTTCCGGGTGTGTCATATTTGTTTATAATTGAATACGTTTCTGTAGTATGATTCTCAAACATTTTTGAAGGTTTACTGAGTGATGTACTGGCATGTGTAGTGTTCATCCCCTTTTTCTGTTCCTGTCTGGACTTCCCAGAACCAATCGGTTTCTTTGTCTGACCTTTGACTTCATCGTCTCTTCCTTTGAGGTTATGATTTTTTCTCTGTTTTGGTCTTCTCTTTGGAGGCCTTATGGTAATTTCCAGTCTTTTCTTTGCTTCTCGGGGAATATGGAATTCGTTTAAAATAACGTAGTTTTCTCCAAATGTGTATTGCCATCTTTGGCACTTTTTCAGATGTATCACGAATTGCAAGCTTCTCTTTTTGCAGACAGGAGCTGATAAATATGTTAATGCTCCCTCAAAACTTTTGGGAAGAAATTTCTCGTTTAACTTTTCAGCATTGGTTTTTTTGTAAGGTATTACGGAAAAACTAGAGGGCTCCCCTGGCATCAACAAATTTTCTCCCACTAGAGGCATTTGTATGGATTTCTTCATCTGGCAAAAGCCCTGGCTGTCGATGCAACAAAAAAATCCTGTTTCTAGTCCAGATTTTGGGAGTTTAAGGCAAACTAACTCTGAAAATCCATGAGAATATTTATGAACATCTGTAATTGATAGCTTTTGGAGTCAGATAGAGAGAAAGTATGCTTGGTTTTACCCCCAAGAAACGGAATTTCAAGAGAGCAAACGGAAGAATTACAATCGTATACAATCATATTGTAATATATGTCTTAAATAAATACCCGGTTAATGTTTTAATCTTTATTTATCTCTAATTTTTACTTTTACTATGTTAATGCATTTAAGTCTAATCCCAATGAAAAAAATATAATTAAAAAATACATGCATAACAGATTTAACAAAAACAGTACATGATGTAAAGTCTTTAAGACATCTAGTATCAAGACCTTTTTCGTTTGATCTCTAGATGATACCTCATTTAAACCTAATAAAACATGGATAAGTACGTATTCATAAAAGGTCCCTACATTAAACTTACTTTAAATTGAAATCATATTATATTTTCATATAATATTTTTTCAATTAGTCACATTTTTAAAATTGTCTTTACCATTGCAGGCTAGAGAATACCAATAGCAACAATCATATTGTTTTCCTTGAATGTGGAAAGATGTTGCTTTTCTGTCAGGAATTTGGACTTGAACAAACATAACTTCTTCTGTCCATTGTTTTCCAACTGAAATACAGAAAAAAGGTTTTCAGTATCGGGAATCTATTCAAGATATTTTTTCAACAAACATACACAATGCGTTGAACATTCGATAATATGACAATATGCTTCAATTGTTATCAATCACTCTTATTTTGCTGGAACATTTTTTCGCAATGCAGACCCTCTGCTCGCCTCAAATTCTCATCCGTATGATTGTTGGAATGCAATAAAAATTATTTCTCATTCCAACAATAATATACATGTAATTGTAATAATATTTGAATTCAAAGAATAATAGTGCATTTTGTTTAAAGAATATTTACATATTGTTTGTCGTCCTTGCCAGTAATCTTTTTGCAGAAAACAAACTGTACGATTTCTGTAGAAATAAACCAAAGTTAAACTTCGCCATTTGACCAGGAGTTGCAGTTGAAATTCAAGGAAGACAACCACTGTTTCACTTTGGATTTCTGTATCTGTATATTAAACAATAAAAATATAAAAATAACTTGAATGCATTGAAACATATTATTAAAACATCATACAGACACTGATCTTTAAAACACGGAAAGGGGAGCTGAATGATGCATCTTTAACCTGAAAAGGTACTTGTACTCTCCAACTACTAATCGTATATTTTATGGGAACATCCTGAATTTTACATAAAACATTAATTGTATTTGTTTTCAGAAAAAAATATTTTGCTCGTTTAAATAATTTGCCGATTGTGTTGGGTGCCCCTTTTCAATGAATGCCACAATGTGTAATTAATGTTAGGATTCTAAGATCAGATTGATTATTTTTAATCAGTGAAAGTAAAATAATTTGTATTAATATCCAATCTCTTTAAGGTAATCGTATGGTATTAGAGATTGTTTGTTTAATATTTAAAAAATGACCAGAATGTAACAGTTCCCTCGGAATGACATGGTACGAATTTTTAGAAAGCAATTTCTGAACACACCCTTTCTAATCTCTTCTTCACGATCTCTATTCCGGAAACCCGATGCTGAACCTGGTATATATTGCAAATAAATTTACATATTACCATTGAATGGTCCATATCTTAATGTTGATAAGTCCGTAGTGTGTAGAAGAAATTCCTTGATCCTGCCATTCGAAGTCTCGACAAAAGTGATTTCTTGTTTCTTGATAGGTAAATCACAGCTTGTTGAAAGGATATATGTCCCTGTATCACCTAAACAATAGACATGTATATAGAAAATGCAGATTCTTTTCCCTGTAAAATAACTATTTGCTCTAATCAATCGATGCATAATTGTATATTCTTTTCAGTTTACAATTTTAAGTAAATTTGTTAACTATTTTCTCATTTCAATGTTGAAAACATTCTTTTTTAAATTCTATTATAAACTAACGTGTTCCAGCTGTCAGAGTATTTGCATTTTGTGCCACTTGAAGGTTGTTTGGGAGTCTTTGCAATTTTCTTTTCATAACGTGTATTGTCCCATGCGTTGGATCTCCAAAACAAGATAAACTCTTGAAATAATACACAAAGTAGCCTTGGAAAAGAAAGTGATTTTTGCCAATCCTATTTTCTACAATGAAGATATGTATTAGATAAGTATAGTTTTAAAAAAAATTCTTTTAGAAATTTGATAGTTTTATAAGAAATACGATTGTCTTTTGTTTCATGTTAAATATACATGTACATGTATGTACCTGCAAAGCTAGCAATCACAAAAGACGTAAACCTTTCTGATCGAAGAGCAAGAACCAAGTTTGTTTTCCCTCTCTTAGAAAAAGGGGAATCTGTAAAATAAGATGCTGCATCCTTATTTTAAATTTTGTAACAATAAATGCTGGAAACTCTCAAATGGTTGGAATATACACAAAGGTAATACAATGTCAGACTTAACAGTACTAGGGTTTTATAAAATCGATTTTTTAAAATAAAAGTCCAACTATTACGTATTTTGTTCTACATCAATGATGCATAATTACAATATACTCCAGTATTTCGTTTTTAGTTTTTGTTAGATTTTACCTGTCATTATTTTCAGTAGAACACAAATGTACCTACATTTTACATACAAGAAGCAAAATAAAAATCATTTGATATAATCACCGTATCTAATTCTGTTAAGTACAATAGAAGGTGGCCAATTAACCACTCAAAACATTGTTCTGGTACTCGACTTTTTAACTTACAGGCTAAAAATAAAGAACATTTCTGCATATCCAAGTGCAGTCTGCTGGATATGCGCCGTTATCGCAGGCGCAGTTATTATTTAACCTTTCATTGCGAAATTGCAACCCTTAGTTTTTTTTTTTCGGAAAAGTTATCTTCCTTTTACAATGAAGCGAGGCTGAGGCGCAGAAAAAAACCCAGAAATAGAAATTGATTTCTTAAGCATAAGATAGGCGGTATCGATTCAAATTTTTATTTGTTGAAAACGGTAAGGTGTTACTTTCTCGGGATTTGCGGTGATTCTTAGTGGATGGCTAAAAATATAATGCCGAAGTTCAAAAGTTTCTATTCACAAAGCCCGAGGAAAGTAGCACAGGCTGAATCGCATTTGTTCAATATCTTTATATATATCTATATATAAAAAATAATCATAAATAGAAGGAAGTATCAATGCCTTAATTGCTTAATCGCTTACGTTAATTAATTAATTAATTATATAATTAATTATATATATATATATATATATATAGAAAGCACAAAGAAATTCACTTTTACATGGATACCCACTTCCGCCCCAGCCCGGGGTTGAACTCACGACCTACGGAATCTGTCTCCTAGCAGTACAGGAACAGCGCGCTAGACCGCTCGGCTATCTAGGCAAGTCAAAAAACTTGCTTTCGATGCCGATGGAATTCTCGCGGCGCTGTCCTACACTACACGGTCATTGAGAATAGAAGTGAGATACAGTTATTTGGACATTAGTTTTAACAGAGGATTGAAACCAATACACGTTGTAATGAAATTAATTATTATTTATAAAGCACATTTTACAACAACTCTTAAACTAATATAACTGCCCTAAGTGAAGAAATATTAATATAGAAAGCACAAAGAAATTCACTTTTACATGGATACCCACTTCCGCCCCAGCCCGGGGTTGAACTCACGACCTACGGAATCTGTCTCCTAGCAGTACAGGAACAGCGCGCTAGACCGCTCGGCTATCTAGGCAAGTCAAAAAACTTGCTTTCGATGCCGATGGAATTCTCGCGGCGCTGTCCTACACTACACGGTCATTGAGAATAGAAGTGAGATACAGTTATTTGGACATTAGTTTTAACAGAGGATTGAAACCAATACACGTTGTAATGAAATTAATTATTATTTATAAAGCACATTTTACAACAACTCTTAAACTAATATAACTGCCCTAAGTGAAGAAATATTAATATAGAAAGCACAAAGAAATTCACTTTTACATGGATACCCACTTCCGCCCCAGCCCGGGGTTGAACTCACGACCTACGGAATCTGTCTCCTAGCAGTACAGGAACAGCGCGCTAGACCGCTCGGCTATCTAGGCAAGTCAAAAAACTTGCTTTCGATGCCGATGGAATTCTCGCGGCGCTGTCCTACACTACACGGTCATTGAGAATAGAAGTGAGATACAGTTATTTGGACATTAGTTTTAACAGAGGATTGAAACCAATACACGTTGTAATGAAATTAATTATTATTTATAAAGCACATTTTACAACAACTCTTAAACTAATATAACTGCCCTAAGTGAAGAAATATTAATATAGAAAGCACAAAGAAATTCACTTTTACATGGATACTCACTTCCGCCCCAGCCCGGGGTTATATATATATATATATATATATATATATATATATATATATATATATATATATATATATATATATATATATATATATATATTTCCATTTCTAATTTTTTTCTCTGTGATAACTCTTTGAAAGTTAGGGGAGTTTATTTCTTGATAATTCTGCCGGAATGTAAATTAGGCAGGTCGATAGGTCAGGAGCTAAGGAGGCCTAATACGCATGGAAATCTTGTGCGCATCTGTCTCTGTGTCTGACGCTTAGGAGGCCAAATATGCATGTAATTCTCGTGCGGCTGCCTTTCTGTTTGACGTCAGTAGGCGAGGACTATTGAAATGGGGATGGAAAAGTGGACAGACGCTTTCCTGATATTTAGTAGCATTTACCTTTCAGTGCACAAAGACAAAACACAACGCTTGCTCAAATACATGCACGACGTCCGAATCGGGGCAGGCAGAGGGGGCAACTTTATGAAATACGATGAGCAGTTTAGACTCAAGCTTAGCCTTAATACCTCTACTTCTTGGGAAGACATTGACACTGAATTGTGGCTGATGTACATGTCTGGGGGGTCAAATATCTCACAAACACAGGCTAGCACACCCTCACTTGCATCACAGCCTAAGTGTTACCACTACAACTTTCAAGGCCATTGTACTAAACAGGGTTGCACATATGCACACATATGCATGAAGTGTAACAAACCAATGCAGCAATGTTTCTTAGTCCGCCCTTTCAACAACCAAAGTCCTCGTGCACAAAACTACAATTTCGTCCTTATTGAACAAATGCTTTTACCCAGCGGGGACCACGCCCCAGGGCTATGGGACCTAGGTTTTTCACCCATTAAACTTGACCAAATAATGCCCTTGCTTCAACAATATCCAAGTAAAGAAATAGCTGCAGAGATAATTGGGGGATTGCATCAGGGGTTTTCTTTGCTATACGAGGGCCCACGCACTGGGTCATTTGCAAACAACCTCTTATCAGCTAAAACACACACAGCAGAGCTAAACATCAAAATTCAGGAAGAAGTTAATAAAGGCAGAATTTGGGGGCCCAATTACCCATAGAAAACTTGAACATTTCCCCAATAGGTATTGTCCCCAAAGCAGACGGGGGTGGAAGATGATCACACATCTCTCGTATCCACCTGATGAAAGTACAGTCGTTTGGCCAGTTCCGGATTTTGGCCAGTTCCGAATAATTAGTAATGTAAGGACTGATAATTAATAAATTCAACGGTGTAAAAATAAATTGTTTTTATGGTAAGAAGGCTTATTTATTAGTGTTTGATTTTGCGAAGTTTTGATTTTTTTACCCTCGGTTTGGTTTCGTTATCGTACTCGAAACAGTCGACATACTTTTACAATGCAACAAACGTGAATCACCGCGACGCGCAAGTCTGCAGAAAAACCTCTGTAGATTTATAAATTTTTCACATAAAACCACATTCCAGGTATCAAAAGTAAGTTTGATATGTACTCTAACATATACTAAAAATTTGTCAAAAATAAATATTTAGAACACTGTAAGATATTAAAATATTTTCGTCTTCTTATTTTACCAGTTCCGAATACCCATTTTAAACACTATTATAAATTCACTCGTCGTTATTTTCTTCATTGTAAACCTGGTTTATTATACCCCCGCTTGTAAAACAGGAAGAAGTGGTAGATAGTAAAGGGATGTTTGTCCATCTATCCGTCTTTATGTCCGTCCGTGCGTCTAGCTGTACGTCCGTCCGTCTGATATGCTCTAGGATATCCATTTCTTATCCGCAACCCCTCTTCTACCACTGAATGAAGTTTAATGAAGCTTCACAGAATTTAATGAGTCTTTCACAGAATCTTTGTTTTACAGTGCCAAAGTAAAACTATTTTATTTTTGGAGCAGGCACATAATTTGGGCTCCCTGAGAAAAACATGGATACTGCTACTCTTTGTAATATTGAAAGGTTTATCCATCTCTAATCCGCAATTCCTCCTATACCACTGAATAAGATTTAATGATACTTTCACAGATTCTTGATTACATTGTGACATAATGAACTTTTATTTTACTTTTTGATCTAACACTAATTTCGAGTCTCCCAGAGCAAAACATGGAATTTGTCTTAAATAATCATAAAGAAGGTGTGGGGTATCATTAAAATGAGCTCAGTGCCCACAGTACCTCTAGTTTCTCTTCAACCATTGAAAATACAAATGATTTATTGGTAAGAAATTAATTTAACTTTT
>NW_026938653.1:0-8356 GCF_032062105.1 Saccostrea cuccullata | reverse complement strand
AAGCCATTTTTGAGGTTTTTAGAGCAAATATTCCCTACGTGTACCCACGCGTCTTACACAAACTTCTATCAACCCTTGCAACCTATACCGTTTTTAATCTTTAACAACCATCTTCCGATCGTGAACAGAACTCGCCAAAAGCTTTCCAATGAGACCAAGACATTGAAAATTTCTTGAAAACAAACAGAGATGCGGATCTTTGAATTAAGCGTCCATTTGTCACCCTTTTGGGGCAGTTTTTGGTCATTTCAGCGAGAGAGGTTCAAATCAGAGTATCGAGGCATATGAAACCTTTTATGAAAATAAGAGTTCCCTTTCGTCCCCATTTTTCGGTTACTGAGGATGTTGCCTTCTGGTCCAATTAGAATTACAGCACCTTTTCTTCAAATACCCATAGGTAACGCGCCCTTGGGACTAGCAGGCTGAGCTTTGGTATGTGGATTCCTTGAAGTCTTCTTAACCTTTTATGTACGAGTTTAGGGCCTCTATCTTGCACCGTTTAAGCGCTATCGCCCGGAAAAAGAACTTAGCGCGGAACGCAATTTTACCTCGTCCCCGAGCATAACCGATTTTTGGGGCACTTGAGCAGCGTCTACTGAGACCTCCTCGGCAACGTGCAGGTTGTCAAGATCTGACCCCTTCAACTTGTCAAATCCCTGTTTCAAAGTTTTTAAGACTTTTGAACATTTTTGCATGTTTAGTCATTAATATTGCCGCCTTGGGCGGCAACGATAAGTGTCGGCGGACCGAGTTCGCTCGGCACCGGCAGTGGTAAAGCTATGGCAAGCGACCACACCCACCCGTTGCTCATTGCGGGTGTTGGTCGGAAAGAGATCCATCCCATGTCAATGTAGAAGTGTAAAATCATTTGTAGACGACTTAGTTCTTGGTCGGGGTGTCGTACCTAGTAGATCAGCCACCACACTGCGATCTATTGAGACTAAGCCTTCCGACTAGCCGATTTGTCCGCTTCAGACCGCCATCTCGCAGAGAGACGGTCGCAGTGCTTGGGTCGGCAGGTGGTGGAGGCTTTTTTTTTGTTTTCTTTTCTATCATATCTTAACGCCTCTGGCACCGGTCCGCCGGTGTCGGGGGCTTTTTTATTTCTTTTCGAAAGATAAACAAAAGATGGTCAGAATAATGTTTTAAACAATATGCATACTTTGAATTTTTGTTATATGGCCCCATTAAGGACTTGTAGGAGTGGCCCCTAAATATTTCCATATAGCATATCTCCACAACGAATAAACATCTCTGAATAAGTTTTGAACAATAATTTTCAAAATCACAAGACCTTTTATGTGATATCAAGAAAATTGGGCTGATCCCTCAAATTAGGGGCTCAGAGGGGCAAAATGTCTTTTATCTATAACTCTCTAATGATCAATATTTAGTTATACATTACTGAAACCAAAGAATTCATCTTAACAGTTTGGAACATTATATGATCAGATTTTGATCATTTGTTACGTAATTAGGGATCAGAAGGGGCCAGAATGTCAAATCTTTGACGCTTTATACCTCAATAAAGGGAAATATTTTAATAAGCAATATTGAACAAAAGATGGTCAGAATGATAATCTAAACAATATGCATACTTCAAATTTTTGTAAAACGGCCCCGTTAAGGACTTGTAGGGATGGCCCCTAAATATTTCCATTTAGCATATCTCCACAACAAATTGAAATCTCTGAATAAGTGTTGAACAAAAAATCTTTCAAATCACAAGACCTTTCATTTGAAATCAAGAAAAAGGGGCTGACCCCTCAAATTAGGGACTCAGAGGGGCAAAAAGTCTTTTATCTATAACTCTCTAATGATCAATATTTTGATATACATGACTGAAGCAAAAGTATTCATCTCAACAATATGCAAGAATTTATGATTATATTTTGATCATATGTTACGTAATTAGGGGTCAGAAGGGGCCAAAATGTCAAATCTTTGACGCTTTATATCTCAAAAAGGTAGAATATTTTAATAAGCAATATTGAACAAAAGATGGTCAGAATGATGATCTAGACAATATGCAAGCTTCAAATTTTTGTAAAACGGCCCCGTTAAGGAATTGTAGGATAACATTATTATCATCATTATATTATTTAGCATATCTCCACAACGAATAGAAATCTCTGTAAAAGTGTTGAACAAAAAATCTTCAAAGTCACGAGACCTTTCATTTGATATCAAGAAAATGGGGCTGACCCCTCAAATTTGGGGCTCAGAGCTTTATATTTAAATCTGTTATATCTGTGATCATTATTTCCTGAAAAGAGAAATAATTTATTAATAAAGTAGTTTACCTGCTTGTAAAATTATTATACTTTTACAGTTATATTACCCTTAGCGCAGAGTAAAAATAACACAGGTGCATTATTGTCAAGTTTTGGGTTGTAAGGTTAAATACCAATAACATGCAGTTTTGTAAAAAAGAGACATGAATTTCCAATTGGAAAAATTTGCATAAAATTCCCAGATAACAAATTGATAAATATTTGAGCTCACCTGAGCAGAAGTTGAAAGGGGAGGGGGTTAAGGCGGGACTCAATAGGGGATCAAAGTTTTACCTAGAAATATCAAGGAGAAAATCTTCTTTTATTCTCAAGAACAGAAAAGCCATGTTTAGTCATATTGATATGGAGGCATCATGCGGAAGTAAAAGTTGTACTGGTTCAAATAAGGGCCCCATGGGTAGGGCTTGAATATAATGTGTGAGGGGGTGTCAAATGAATTAACTAAAAAAATACATCTGCTCAAAAACAGCAAAGCCAGTTGTAACATCGATATGGAAGCATCATTAGGTTGTTTTCAATTCAAACACCCCCTACTCCCAATGGTAAATTCTCAATACTGAAGTGATTTTTGCTTTTTCCCCTTCTAGCCAGTGTGCTAAGGTGAGCAATGTGGCCCATGAGCCTTTTGTTTATCTGCACAATTTTCGTGATGAATGCATCAGTATTTAACTATTTGATCACATACAGTAAAGCACACATGTAACGAAAAATCAAAAACACATATCTTGAAACAGTCCCTTATCCTTATACTTTCATTCATGTCCAGTTCACATAATCAATTCGATATTGTCGACATCGCAATGTTGACAATGTTGATACGATATCGTGTTTACATTGTCAACATTGTTATTATTTCTACATGACGACATCGTTGACATCGCAATGTAAACAATGTTGATACGATATCGCGTTTACATTGTCTGCATTGTTATCATTTGTACATGACGACATCGTCGACATCACAATGTTGACAATGTTGATACGATATCGCGTTAACATTGTTATTACTTCTACATGACGACATCGTCGACAATTTATGTTGACAATGTTGATACGATACCGCGTTTACTTCGTCTACATTGTTATCATTTCTACATGACGACATCGTCGACATCGCAATGTAAACGATGTTGATACGTTTTACACTTTAGACTTAACCCCAACTCGACAAAATCGCACCCCATTTCATACAAAATAAGGTTATTCTCGCACCCCACTCTTTACAAAACAGGGTTAGTCTTGCACCCCACTCTATACAAAACAGGGTAAGCCATGCACCCCACTCTATACAAAACAGGGTTAGCCTCGCACCCCACTCTATACAAAACAGGGTTAGTCTCGCACCTCATTTTATTTAAACAAGGTTAGTCTCACACCCAACTCTATACAAATACACAACTCTACCAATTAGGGTTAGTCACGCACACAACTCTACTACATGTAATTAGGTTTAGTCTCGCACACAACTTTACTAATTAGGGTTAGTCTCGCACACAACTCTACTAATTAGGGTTAATCTCGCACACAACTCTATAATAATTAGGGTTAGTCTTGCACACAACTCTGCTAATTAGGGTTAGTCTCGCACACAACTCTACTAAATAGGGTTAGTCTCGCACACAACTCTATAATAATTAGGGTTAGTCTCGCACACAACTCTACTAATTAGGGTTAGTCTCGCACACAACTCTATAATAATTAGGGTTAGTCTCACATACAACTCTATAATAATTAGGGTTAGTCTTGCCACAACTCTTTAATAATTAGGGTTAGTCTCACACAGAACAATAATAATTAAGTTTAGTCTCGCACAAAATGTAATAATATTATGCGTCCAAATGCGACTCGGTTTCAATAAGTCATTCAAATCCATAAAAAAACTATACATATTCCCTAAATAAATAACGTAACTGACTCAAAACAAATTAATTAAAATATTTTCCCGTACAATTTGTCGTCGCTATATAAAGTTTATTTCTGACGTCACGTTTACGCCGTCACGATAGCAACGATGTTAACAAGAAAATAATTAGGGCAATGTTGACACGATGTCGACTCAATATCGTCCAACATTGCGATGTCGACGATGTGAACGATGTAAACAAAGATAAAAACAAGGCAATGTTGACACGATGTCGACTCGATATCGACCGACTATGCAATGTCGACGATGTGAACGATGTAAACAAAGATAAAAACAAGGCAATGTTGACACGATGTCGACTCGATATCGACCGACTATGCAATGTCGACGATGTTAACGATGTGAACAAGAAAAATAAGTAGGGCAATGTTGACACGATGTCGACTCAAAATCGTCCAACATTGCAATGTCGACGATGTGAACGATGTAAACAAAGATAAAAACAAGGCAATGCTGACACGATGTCGACTCGATATCGACCAACATTGCAATGTCGACGATGTTAACGATGTAAACAAGAAAAATAAGTAGGGCAATGTTGACACAATGTAGACTCGATATCGTCCAACATTGCGATGTCGACGATGTGAACGATGTAAACAAGATAAAAAGAAGGCAATGTTAACAAGATGTTAACATTATATTGGTAAACGATGCAAAATATACAGATATAAACAAAGGTATTACTGTCATATTGAATATGTTATGATATTAGAAGGACAAGTATTGTTACAACGATGTCGACAATATCGAAAAAACATCGTGTACTGGACATACCTCTATACTTTTACTACTATATGCTTATTTCTAATTTGACAAACACTGCATCATGTACATGTATTTGATTTAATTACAGGTATGCTAAGAAAAAATTAACTTTTGAAATAATCAGGCTTTCGGATATTGATTTGTTACACAGGGGACCCATGGGACGTAGGTCGTATAAATCATACTTTGAGACAATCCCTAGAGTATTATACTCATATATTTCACATAACTATCACTAAAGTTTTAAACAACCTTTGATTATTATTTCTATCTAGTGTAAAAGTAAATTGAAGAATAAGGAAATTTCACAACACAATTTATTTTGCTAATGTATTTTCAATGGCTATTTTCACCCAAAATATGCCATTCACTAGAGTTTGACACACCCCCTTAAAATCTAGGCCGATGACCAATTTATATTTTGACATTATTTGCTACTTAAGTATGTTGTTAATATTGTTTCTTAATATGAATTTAATTTCTATTTCAGAATTTTTGTATCATCACACTTAAACCACAAACTCGCAATTTTCCATTACTTCCTATAGTAATCATCGATTTCCATTGCCTACTTTTGAAACGCTCCCTATTAAAAATCTATATCGATGACCATTTATTTTTTTTTATTAATTTTAACTCACAAAAAGTCATTTGACCTCATATAAAAATTTGAGTAAAATTTCTATTGTAGAAATGAAAAAGGTCCGTCGTCGTTAATAAAGGGGGACATACGATATTTTCCGTTGAAACCAGGCTTAAAAATATCACCGTATTTCAAAATATTTTTGAATGTGAATAAATGTTCCTTAACTCTTTTCTTATGTTTAAAACATATGAAATTAAACATATATCATTAATGAAATTTAGTTGTTAACCCCTTTGAAATTGGTGAAAAATTAAAACTTTTGTCATTTTTTGCCAGTAAACATATGCCCCCCCCCCCCCCAAAAAAAAAAGCTTTGATCTGAATTTGTGAAATGACAGTCTATATTATCTGTATAATGGAATTTTTGTTTCACGGGGAGGGGGAGATGTTTTAAAATATTTTCCGTTTTCCGTTGATTTCTAAGGTGAAAAAGGCGAGTTTTACCAAAATTATTGGGTTATCTCTCTTTGTTTTTTCAAATAAGTAATGTTTGATGTAAATTAATGTAAATGCATGTGTATGAATATAAATATGGAAAATCACTCAAACATATTAACTTTAGAAAATTGACTTGGAGGTAGCCTGGAGAACAATACTATCGTTCGTACGTCTTATCAAAAGTTGTCATGGAAACAGAGGAAAATTTAAAATTCTTAAACTTAAATTTGAAAGGACTGATAGGAGTTAATGGTTGTCCAAACTTAGGTAATGGGTATTGCTTGATGAAAAAGTGAAATGATAACCAGTTCATATTTTCTTTGTATTAAATTTATATACAAATAATTATCACTTCATTATCACAGATCAATTCATCATAAAAATAATTTCTTTTGACAAGTTAGTAATTTAAAATAAAAGAAAATCATAATCATTTATCTTATTCATTACCTGAATTTATAATTCACAATCGAAATTCTTACTGAACATTTACAGGCGTACATTTTCATGCATTGGAATGAAAACACATGCAATTTAATTCAACACGAAATATAGACATGCACAACAAATACTAATATTTATAATACTGAAATAAAAAAGACGAGTGTAAAAAATGTAATATTGTTTTATTATGCATCATTCAAATAAGCAGGCATACAAGATATCCAGCATTTCCTGATTCTCTTTGTGCTGACTGAAAACAGTTTCACATAAAAGTAAAAGTAAAAGTCTTTAACGAAGTCCGATCCTCAGGTATATAAAATCAGCAGTTAAGTAATAAAAATACTCAAAAATTATCTTTAGATCCACAATGTTGCGTGAATTTTTCCACAATATTTCTTACAAGTTATAGATGAAAGTTAATCATATTATGTAGGGAAAATTGTCAAATCTCCAATATTTTTGCAGAAAAAGCGAATTGGAATATCATCAATGCATTTTATAATTGCAAATTGATCAGCAATTATATTTAAGGTTAAAAAATAATAGGCATCCAGGCATTCAGAGATATTGTTATGATTTTCATACTAATTTGGTATTTTTTGTCTTCTTTTTCCGTCATGTATTTTATAATACAATGTGTATAAGGCTTTTGCAATCATTGCAAGGCACCACAAATCATTTCACATTTCATATCATGCTAATAATCATGGGTATCTAAGGTTGGAGTCAAAAAAATTTATTTCTTTAAAACTGTATTATTTTTTTTCTCCTTTTATAGGGTACAAATGTCAAATTTCAGAAGACCTTTTTCTAAGACTTCCAAAGACCTTGCATCTTACAAAAATGAATAAGAGAAATTTTTTTGCATGAAAAAAAATAAATTTTTAAGCATCATTTTCATTTTCAAATTAAATACTAATTCTCAGAGTTATTCTTCCTGGCTGAGGATCAGATGTCCTTAGTTGATGTTAAATTCTAAAGCACGTACAACGAGATGTTTATCATCACTATATTATTCTTGTGATTTTCGTCAGTCGAAACAAAACGTTTATAGATGCATTTATAATATTATAGAGTTTAGAACATATATATATATATATATATAGAAATACGATTACCGACTTAACTCCAGAGTAGGTATTCAAACCGACTTGGGTGTTGTTGCAAATATTTAAGAAAATAATAGAATTTTAGTGCGATTTTTGTTTGATTTGAATAAAGGAGAGCGAGATACAAGAACTTGTAGAGAAAATGAAGAGTAATTTGATGAGATTTAAAAAAATACATAGTATATATATTTTTAACATCACTCAAGTCGGTGATACAAACAGCACTTAAGTTAAACCAAGAGTTAAGTGTTGTTAAGGGCGAAAACTGTTACGTTCTTGTCTTTTTTATTCAGTGAAGTTGTGTATTTACTTCATCTTTTGTCCAATAAAATATTGAAACCCATCAATTTTCATCAGCTTTTATTATCTGATAAGGTTTTTTCCCTGCGGAATTTTAGTCTTTTAATTATAAAGATAATAAAAGACTTTATACCTTGGACATATTCAAATATTAAACTTGTACTCAATCAGGCAATGTAAAAAGAGATGTAAAGAGGTGTTTAGCATGTTTATTGAATATTGATCGCAAATGCAATTCTTGAAATTTGATCAGGATATCACTTGATTATTTTTAAAGGAAATGAGCATAAACACACACACTTTCTTTTAGCTACCATCAAGCTTTTTCGTCGCACAGAAAATCTGATCGAGAATATGTAAACAAACGAGTTGTCGCTCTTTATGACCTGCATTATATATAATAATCAAAGAACTGAAAGTACTGATCTGCTTT
>NW_026938652.1:0-8468 GCF_032062105.1 Saccostrea cuccullata | reverse complement strand
GCCAACTTGATACTCGGGACATTTAGTACAGTCGGAACTTTGTTCACATTCGTGTCTGGCGGATGGTGATGTTGCTAAGGTGAAAATAGAAAACTCATGTTGTTAATTCGATCAATTAGCATTTAATAAATTACATTATGTATATACCGTGTAAAATACTTACCTTCACAAAGACATCGAGAGTGACCGTCTAGGTTTGCACATTGTGGATATAAACTGCTTCCACAACCATACCCATGACAATCATTGTTGTAAATGCAGGATATTTCGGCTATAGAAAAAAAAATCGCACTATTACAGTGTATCATTATTTCTTAAAATCGGACGAGAAAAAGCTTTTGGTTTCTTTTCAATTGCAAGGCAAAACCTTGCATAATGGTCAAATTTTCAGACCTTTTGTAGATAGGAAGACCTTCTGTACTAAAGACGTTTACTGTAGCGCAGGCCGAGCTGCGGGGGAGTCAGCTTTCACTGCCGAGTAACTACATATTTTTTATCCCAGCGGTTTTTCCCTTTAAATTCCTAACTTTGGTATTTGAACGTGTTTAATCATGTATCAAATGTTAGTCAAAGACAAACTAGAAATTCCAATTAAAATTGATCAAATGACTAATAAACCAAGTACTATAAGAGATATTTTGTTGTCTCAGGCAGCAATCTATGGAACACACTGAGTGTGTATAAGAAGTGCGACAAGTGTTTTATGTTTTAAAAGAAACTATCTAAAAGAATACCACCATGTGTCTTAATTTTGTTTAATATTCTTTTATCTTAGATTTCTTTTCTTTTTTTTTTAAATTCTTATATGTTTTCTATTTCTTTAAAACTGTATTTTACTAATACCTGTCTGTATGTATGTTTAAATGCAGGACCATATTGAAAACTAGCATTGTTGCTAAAGTATGTCATCCTGGATAAATAAAGGCTTTATTATTATTATTATTATTATAACTTTCCTCAGAGTTGTTCTGAATCACTAACAAATCCGTAAAATGTTCACTTATTTATTTACATAATTACACACTATATTACACACACAATAAGTCCACGCTTCACATAAGAAACAATAGTAAAATAATCCAATTGAAATATATAAAAAAAATCCTAAAATTCCGTAATCCTTTATATATTCATTCTGATATCTAATGCAACTTTTCTTCAACTACTCTAATAACAACTTTTCTTCAACTCGTTTAACTGCCTAAAATGATCAAACGCGCTCATTTATGTAGTAAACATAGCCTTCACAATGTGTAGGAGAGAAAATACTACCTCCTCTCAAGTGGGGAGGCAATAAATAAAATTATACAAAGACCACCCATGATTAACTAATTATCACTATAATTAAAGGACAATAAACTGATCTTGCTTACTGATAGATAAAGCTATTCAGCTGAATGGGAAAATAATAAAATGTAGCCAAAGATCCGGAATCTGAAAATCAACTAGTATAAAATCTGTACATAACAGTTGCAACAATGTGTAAACATGAGAAACTGAGAAGTATTCAGTATTAAGTTATGGGCAACTCGTTTCAAATTAGCAGAATTTTCTTATTGAATCTTTCAAACACACGAAAGATTTAAGTCTGTATTTTAATGCAGTGAAAAAATAAAACTACATGTATTTGGTTGTCTGATCCATTGATTCATTCTATGCTCGGCTCGTTAACTTTAAAAACGACTGACAGGTGACAAGAGAAACGTAAACATTTATTTGCTTTTTTATTATACATAATTTTAAAAGTGTTTGTAGATGTTAATCGCATTTCTGTTATACACATCTGCCAAATTTTTAACTGATGAAACTATATTTATATTAATCTGTACAATTGTAAATGTTGTCTCTATTTATTCTCTATTTAATACTACCCCGTGTTGTCAATTGTCAGTATCATTCTACACACTAACCAGAGCAGGTACATTGGTTGTGGTTACACTTGCCAACTTGATATTCGGGACATTTAGTACAGTCGAAACTTTGTTCACATTCGTGTCTGGCGGATGGTGATGATGCTAAAGTGAAAATAGAAAAATCATGTTGTTAATTTATTAGCATTTCACACATTACATGTATTATTCACTTCGAAAATACTTACCTTCACAAAGACATCGAGAGTGACCGTCTAGGTTAGCACATTGTGGATACAAACTGCTTCCACAACCATACCCATGACAATCATTGTTGTAACTGCATGGCATTTCAGCTAGAGAAAAAAATCGCACTATCATAACCTGTACTCAAAATCGTATTAGAGAAAAGCGTTTGATTTTTTTCAATTGCAGTTTAAGTTTTTCCTACTATCTCCCTTCCTATTTCTCTATTCCAAGTCGGAACCTTGCATAATGGTCAAACCTGTTGTTGTCAAGAAGTTATCAGTTGCATCAATTAACAATGTGCATATATGATTACTGATCAGTATTAAGTTTGTATTTACAGTGCAAAAGATCAAACTACATGTATTGGATGATCCATGATTTAATTTTGTCCATTACGTTTGAAAAAATGACAGACATGTGATATTCAAAAGTGAAACGAAGTAAGCATTTCTTTTGCTTTTTCTCAAACATAATTTTAGAGATTGAAAAGATCCTAGATAGCAATTCCGTTATTCACTCCTACAAAATTTTAACTTTTCTAGATTTCCCTACTCATATATAAAACTCTACTTACATAAATATTTACAATAGTAAAAAGTTTTCTCTCTTTATCCTCTATTTATGCTACCCCGTGTTCACCTTCAATTGTCAGTATTCATTCTACACACTAACCAGAGCAGGTACACTGGTTGTGGTTACACTTGCCAACTTGATAGTCGTGGCATTTAATACAGTCAAAACTTTGGTCACATTCATGTCTGGCGGATGGTGACGATGCTAAAGTGAAAATAGAAAATTCATGTTGTTAATTCATTAGCGTTTCATATGTTTTAATCTCGCTACTTTGAAATTACTTACCTTCACAAAGACATCGAGAGTGACCATCTAGGTTAGCACATTGTTGGATATAAACTGCTTTCACAACCATACCCATGACAATCATTGTTGTAAATGCAGGACATTCTGGCTTTAAAAAAATCATAATGTAAGTACTTTTTAATATCGCAATTGCAATTTTATTCTTTATACCTAAACCAATGACACGTTTAACAGGCAAATAAGACAAAACTGTACAGATTGCAAAGAAGAAGCTTAGAGCTAATTCAATATTGCAACAATTTACCAAGTACATGAAATGTTTGCCTAAGTTGCCTGTTAGTTTATGGTATTTCTTATAAAATCTATATAAAGCATACATCTGATATGATTTCTGGGTTTACACAATGAAGAGAGAAAATGATAAACTAGTCAATTTAAGAACATTTTGCAAGCTGAAAATACTAGTAAATAAAAACAGTTGGCAAAGTAAAATATTATGAGTTGAGGATATTTAAATCAATTCTCTTTCTATATATCAATACCTTTTAGAGGTTCTTTAATGAAAAAAAAATCACATTTGATATATGTCTGGAGATTCAAAGTGTAGACAAATAATTTTACACAGGATTTATCTTTTTTGTTAGAGCTTTCTTAAAAATGTTTTATTTATAGAAATAGTACCACGTTTTCAGTCCTAATTGTACATAAAATATCTGTACACATACCAGAGCAGTTACATTGGTGGTGGATGCACTGTCCAATTTGATAGTCAGAACAAGTGGTGCAGTCAGAATTGTCATTGCAGTGGCTGATAGTGGCAGATGTCGACGCTAGAAAAAAAAGCTATAAAAATTATCAATAATAATAATTATTTTCAATTTTTTACTTCATGTTCTTGAACTCAATCACTTTTAGTTCATGTTTTGTGAATTAAGATACATTGTTGAAGAATTTGGATTGTGATAAAAAATAATTGCTTCTTTATCAGGACTGGGGTCATAGCAGGGACCATTTTATTGTTGAAATAAAAAAATACAAAAATCTTGCACATCACATGTATCTAATATTCGATATTTCACTTAATAAAACAAGATGTCCATTGGCCACATCACTCACCTGAGTAACTTTGTTTTTTTACCAGAATTTCCCCCTTGTAATACTTATTGTAGCCATATACCCCTCCTCTCTCAGGGGTTTACAATTTTGATTTACAATTTAGAATCAACACTACCCCATGATATTTCCACATGACTTTTAGTTTTTCTGGCAAATTGTTCTGAAGAAAAGATTTTTAAAGATTTTTCCTATATATTTCTATGTAAAACTTGGATTCCCTATTGTGGACCCGCCCTGAGCCCGGGCTCATGAATTGAACAATTTAGAATCTACACTACTCCAGGATGCTTCCGAATAAATTTAAGCTTTTCTGGCTCAGTGGTTCTTGGAAAGAAGATTTTTATTTAGAGATTTTTGCTATACATTTCTATGTAAAACTTGGATTCCCTATTGTGGCCCTGTCCCGCAGCATAGTTAAGGTTACAAATGGAAATATAGGCAATTTTTTAAGATAAAAAATACATACTTTATTAGGATGGGCGATTATTTTTAGGACTTCACTGATATAAAAAAAATGTAATGTGGTTTAAATCTACATGTCGGGGACATTTAGAATTTTTTTTTAAGACTTGTCACGTGATGTCGACGTCAAGAATAATTCTAGCAATTATTCTTGCAGTTTAGAGGTAGTTATAAATTCCAATATTGCAAGGGCATAACCAAGTTAAAAATCTTAGTTTAATGTATAACCCTTTTCAACACTATTGTTATGTAGGTTGTGAAAAGTGCTGCGAACCTATTTAGATTCCCTTTTTTAAATGGCTAAAATTTAATTTGTTGGACGGCAGTTTATATTTTGCTGGACAACTACATTAAATATAGTTATAAATAATTTATTTTCAAGATTTCATGAGGTTCGCGGCACTTTTCATATATCTTAATGCTTCTTGAGTTTAGATGTGAAAACTTGAGGAGATACATTGAGGGTATGTCCTTGCAATAAATCGATTTAATAGGTCCCTTCCTTTACTTTTTCAATGAATCTGCATACAAACACACGACAGTATCAATTGTCCGGAGAATGTACGGAGAATTTATAAATAAAATACTAAAATAGACATCACATCCAAGCTAACGGCCTTTTATTTAATTGCAAATAATATTTTATTTGAGAACAAAAGACAATTTTTCATTGTACAAGATGCGACTTGATCAGCCCCTCGCTGTGTACAAACTGCGTCATTTTTGCGAGATGACGTCACATTGACAAGTGCATTGCGATCGATGCATCGTTTATATACTGTTGTGTGGGATTTAACAAACGGCAAAACTGCCTGTAATAGTAAGTTTATATTAGTATACAGCTATCCAGCTGTTTGAAATAGGAAATAAGTTCATTTTGTGTTATTTTGAAGACCTTATACTTTGTGTGACGTCATAGTAAACATTTCCCGTACAAATTAGGCCCCGCCTCCTTTCCCCCTATTTGAACCTTAACTGTGCTGCGCCTATACCCGGATGTCATGAATTTTTACAATTTAGAATGAACACTACTCCAGGATGCTTTCACATACGTTTCAGCTTTTCTGGCCCAGTGGTTTTCTGAGAATAAAATTTTTAAAGATTTTTCCTATATATTTCTATGTAAAAATTTGATTTCCCATTGAAGCCCTGCCCAACCCCATGGGTCATGATTATGATTTTATCAATTTAGAATCTACACAACCCCAGGATGCTTCCACATATGTTTCAGCTTTTCTTGCTTAGTGATTCTTTGGAATTTTAAAAGATTTTTCCTATATATTCCTATGTAAAACTTGGGTTCGGCCATTTTGGCCCCACCCTTCCCCCGGGGGTCATGATTTTGATAATTTAGAATCTACACTACTCCAGGATGATTCCACATAAGTTTCAGCTTTTCTGGCCCAGTGGTTCTTGAGAAGAAAATTTCTAAGATTTTTCATATATATTTCTATGCAAAACTTAGTTTTCCCAATTGTGGCCCTGCCCTACCCCCGGGGGTTATGATTTGACCAATTTAGAATTTACATTACCCCAGGATGCTTCCACATACGTTTCAGTTTTTCTGGGCCCAGTGGTTCTTGAGAAGAAGATTTTTTAATGACCCTACCTTATTTTTGTCTTTTCTTGATTATCTCCTTTTGTGAGGGGACTTGGCGATTCATTTAGAGAATTTAAATTTCCGCATTACCAAAGGATGCTTTGGAACAATTTTGGTTTAAATTGGCCTAGTGGTTCTTGAGAAGAAGTCGAAAATGTGAAAAGTTTACAGACGTTTTTCATTATTTATACATGTATTTGAGTTCACCACTTGAGCCTTTGGTAGGAACCTAAAATTTAATAACCTACAATGAGCCGTTGATCAACTACCCAGAAACTTTTTACATGCTCTAGAACGAATATTTTATTAAACGTAAGAAATTTTCTCTAAAAAATAGTTTTACTGGCAGATACAAAGAACCACCAGAGCTTGCATCAATTGCTGTGAGCCGGACTTTCATCACAGACATTTTGAATCAGAGCATAAATATACAAACAGTGATATCATTCATATATTGATCATTTAATAAATACGATGTATTCAAATAATATTCTACACAACTAAATTTTGACTTCAAATGTTATTCACAGAATTTTTTTTTATTTTTTATAAAATATTGTTATATGCATTGATATGATGTTTAAAAACTGAGTTGTAATGTTTATAAACTTTTTAAGATTATTTTTTGTAAACAAATTATATTCCGTAATTTCTAGAATTGAGAGTTGTTCAATAAATAATGTATTATCAAAGGAAAAACAAACACTCATTTAGATTTAGTCCCAGTGATTTCAAATCAAAAATCTCTTTTAATAAAAACCCACGTCAATGGGAAACATTTGTATTCAATTTCAAAATTTCTGGCACATTAGTTAAAGCATCTGCCCTAGTTTCTGGAATATGGAGTTGATTTCCTGTGCTTTTTCGAATCCCACTGAAAGGTTTTTTTTTCAAGTTGTGAAAATGAAACAAATCAAGGTCCCGATATCTTGCGAAAATTGTGCTGGCACAACAACATTATCTTTCCTAGCTTAATAGCCCTTAAGGCTCCTTTAGTCTTCATGATCTGCTGGATCCCCTGTCATGAAGAAATTTAATGGTGTATTCCATATGAGTGAAAAAGTCTCATAAACCTTTCAACATACAATCACATTTTGCTTTCTAGTGAATACTCGTGAAATTAAACTGCATCATTTTTGAACAAAACCAATATATTTAAGAAAATAGCATATAAAACCTTTTTGTGCTCTTGCAACTCTATGTGCTTATCTACGAGGCTTTTGCTGTTTTTGTCAAGTGCTCTTATTGTAAATTAATACAAAATTTGTTTTAGGGTTTAAGCAATTTATTCTTTTATTATCATGTTAAATTTCTCAAACTTTGATATTGCAAATTTTGATTTTTACCGTCGACTGTTTCTTTAAAACATTGTGAACTACCCCCAAGATGATGCCTGTCAATTTTGCTATATGTATTAAAGCCAATCAAACATAATCAGTGATGATTTGCTGATTTTTAACAAGCCGTATATTTGTTGTTGTAAGTCCTTTTTGCCAAGGACTGTACCCATTTTTGATGCCTATTACATATATCATATTTGTTCATTGAAATCTGCCTGTTCATATGTGTTAAAACAGACATTGGTTGCTGCAATTTTTTTACATTTCAATGAATATTTCTTTGGGATTCTTAACGAGTTTTGCATCAGCTATAATGAAACGTTTAATTTCATTCCAGTTTATTGATTCTTTTCCATTCATTTTTAATGCAGTGTGCCTCGAATAGCCCTTGTATTCAAGCTTCTCAAAATAAAATTATGTGATAAAAGTGGTCACATTAACTGTAATCAATTCATCAAAGATTCATCATGAGAGAAAAATCAAGTTTTTCCTATGATTCATTTGATTTCTATGTTGTATTTCATCGAGCTCATGACGTTATTTATTGAACAGCCCTCGTAAATATGTTGGATCCCAAAGCACGAGGGGTGATAAAAAGATTCGCGAACTTTCTCTATATCTACAAAACCATAATTCAGATTAGAAAAAAAATTAGTACACATGTAGACATACATAAGGTCTATAAATAGCATATGCTGAATAAAGCTTTCTCCTTGTTTGGGACGTCACAATGTGAAAATGACGTCACTATGCAGGTCACTTTGGACGAAAAATGGTTTTCTCAGTCGTACTCGTTCAACAAACGACTGTAGAATTTATGGTATATCTTAGAAATCCCTTTGAAGTAGCAATAATTTGCACATAGTTTAGTAAGACAAATGACTTCTTATAAATTTCATCAATGATTGGATTGATTGTTTTAGTGAAGGAAGGCAGGTGGTTAAAAATGATACTCAGTACTTGTTATTTTGCCCATTGAAAGCAAGTTTGAAAAGAGATGTGTTTTTAATTAAGCAATTAACTATCAAAGAC
>NW_026938651.1:0-84206 GCF_032062105.1 Saccostrea cuccullata | reverse complement strand
CGTGGGTATGAAAAATGGATTTATGTCTTGTTAAAGGGGGCTTGAGGCTGATGTGACGGATTATCCGATAGAAAAAAAATACATGAAGGCCACTAATAAGAAGACGAACTGAAAAGACAGAAGCAGGACGTCATAGACCTATGTAAAGACAACTATTACTTGGTTTCACCAAATGTCAGCATGTCCAAAAAATTATTTTTACAATACCTCCAAAACTATGTGGTTTATAAAGTTAAAGCTTTTACAGTTTACAAATACTGTAAACCAACTTTTATTTGCGTGCGAGAAATTTTCGCAAGGTTCACAGTATATCATTGATTAACAGATGAAAAGCATAATTGTTTATACCTAACGTAGTTTTGGTATTGTAAAATAAAGTTCTTAGACATTCTGACCTTCGGTTCAGTTAGGATTATGATTGAGATTTGAAATTGTCTATGGAATAAAATAAACTCCGCAATCTTTTGGTAATACATGTACTCGTATTTGAGATGTTTTACCTGTTATTTAAAAACAATTAAATACAATACTGAATTAATGCTTCATTGAATTTAAGTAGTAACACAATTTCCAGAACCAAATTCATAAACACTATGAAATATGTTCTGACGTCATCAGTGTTGCGCCGACAGCTGATTTGTTAGATTTATGTACCTGAGAGGAAAATGCTATTCACAGAGATTTTTCATTGATTGTTTTAGGAATCATGCAGACATATTGATCATAATCATGTGTATGTTAATTTTTAGCTTTATAGTCTTGGTGAAATAAAAGATAATGAAATTGTATGCATTTTCTGGATGAACCCTCGGACAGTAGAGAAAATAACTGTATGGTATTTCAATACAATAAAGTTTAACAATCAGGGAGCCATAACTGGAAGTAAATTAAACTTCGTTTAACATGGTAACAAGTCAACAAAACTTTGTAATAAACGTGTTTAAAAACTTTTTTGTTGTCAACTCCCCTGACTTAAATATTAAGCAATAAACTCTCACCACCTGACATCAGGTCATGTATACCAGGATATATGCAAGAACATGCTATCGTTTGCCTGTTCATGACAAGTTAACACAGCAGAAGTGACCAGTCAGGACAAGATGAGTACTCATCCATGAATCTTGATTCCATCTTCATAAATATTGGTCGACCGCGTGGTGCAGTGAGCGTCTGCTCTAGAGTTGCGAGGTAAGGAGTTGATTCTTACGTCGCGGGTTCGAATCCCACTGTGGGGCGTGGAGATCGCTCCTTCGAATGAGACCGTATAAACCGAGGTCCCGTTTTGCAGTAGGTGCTGGCACGAAAAAGATCCCTCCCTGCTCAATGGCCATGAGTGCTGAGCATAGAACAAATTTTTCAGCTCTCCACCGGCAAGTGGTGGCGTCTCCATATGAGTGAATAATTCTCGAGAGGGGCGTTAAACAATATACAATCAATCAATCATATGCATTGTTAACCTTACTTTTTTCGTTGACAAATACCTAAAGTGATTTTTTTTTTCTGAAATAATCAGGATAACATCATCCCTTATTATGTTGTTAGATCATTTCACGCCTAAAGCTTATTCAGAAATTGCTTTTAATTATGAAAACTACGTATTTCGGGATGCACTTGACAAATATCCTGGCAGAGTCAGAAACTAAACTTTATATGTGTTTCATAAGAACAGAACAACGTTTTGTATTACTGAAAAGTATTAAAACAAGAATCCAGATATTTCAAAGTAGAATTGAGAAATAACAAAACCAACTCACAAGATTTGTCAATATCTAAAACTAAATTTATATTTTAATAAACATTGGAATTTAAAATGCAAAATGTCTTTTAACTATGCCCTGGCCCTTTTATAACAGTATACCGATTTTCATGTTCAAAGATTGAAAACACACACACATACAGTGTATAAGATCTGATAAACAATAGAATAAAACTTCCTGGTCTAAATTCACCTGTGAATCGCAATATGTTCTCTTGATCGTGGACAGTCTTCTACGCATTCAATCAACCTATGCTGCCCTTTATTGATAAAAGAAGGTACTAATATAAAAACTCCCTATTTACCTTTGTACATGTATATACAGTTGAGCCCACAAGGTAAGAAATGTAGAGGGAACAGTTTTATAATCGGCCGCAGCAGCGGCCGATCTATTTGTGATTGTGTTAGAAAGTACACATGGGGAAATGAGACGTTTTTTTTCATTAGTTTAGGAAAATATTTCTCAAATGATGACAAGTAAAAATCATGAGTAAAATATTTTAAAATGTTGCTTTTAATTTAGTATTAATTGCCGCTACTGTGTTTCAATTTAATTATCATTTCTCATCAGATGATTGATAATTTATTGTTATGTAAAAAGTGTTTACAATAGATACTCCCCAGCTTGGGAGTGTATAAGATATGAAAGGAAATCGTCATGATTTTCCGGATAGTAATGACGAGTAAAAGTGCATGGTGAATAAAAATTATTTTAAAAAATTCAACCGGTTAAAAATGTTTTAAACTTGCTCTACAGCTGAAAATAATACAAAGACATTTTTCTACATTTTGCACAGCGCCTTGCAGCATAGCCATGGGCATTATCACGTGACCAAGATCCAGGGTATCAGCACGCGGTTCATCTTGAGAGACCTACATCTTCTTTTTGATGACAATAAATTCTTATCATTTATCGCTGACCTTTTTAACTAACATCGATGAATCTATTAATAAGGAAATGCTGTTATATGTCTATTTGTTTTAATTTTATTTAATTATTTACTTTGCTTTGAAGACAGCCTAAAATGAAAATGATTCAACTATTTCACCTTTGAATATCTTGACGCGCTTACCTTGCATGGACACTTTGAAAATTGTGAAAGAAATTACTTTAATGCTACATGTAAATTTTGTTTGCGGCCGATTTGATGCTTTGCATCAATTTAACTTGTTTATTTTATTGTAGCAATGTATTATTGCAAGATCTTTCATTTAATAATCAGGTATACGGAAAAGAAATCATGCGTGGATTGTTTAAGTTTTTATTTCTATAATTATCCCAATATCAAAATTACAAAACTGTTTTATTTTGACCTTTCTTTTTGGAGATGAAGGTGCCTATAAGTTTTTTTTTTTATTCTCGCAGTGGTAATTTTTGTGTTGTTTTGTTTTTGATTATTGCATACCATAATAATATATTTGTTGAGTATAAAATAGTGAAGGATTTTAATATCTGCCAGATTATTGCCTCTATTAACTTAATTTGGAAAATATTTTTTTTAATCGTTTTTCATTTAGATTGTTGACAAAGAGGTATAATCTGGTAAAAAATGTTAATAGGAACATTTTTAGCAAACAAACAAACCAACAAATATACCGTTTAACGGATATTTTCTGCGGTTGGACATTTTTGCGATTTAACCTCTAAAAGGTAGCAAATTAATTCTTTGCATTTTCAATTTCTGCAGTTGCACTATACCGCGAAAAGTTATTGAAGGGGTAGAGTATAGGATCATCAACATCTCAGATTTATTAGAACATTATCATGATTTAAGACCCATTCAGTTATATTTGTGAAAGGCGCATGAGAACAGGTAATACGCGATTAAACTTTATTCAACCACTAGCTTTTAGCTACGCTTTGTAAAATAGTGCATAGGGAAAAATTATGATCACGATGTTTTTCTGTCATGTATCTCGACTTAGACATGGCTTTTAGATTTTATGGAATCCTTTTTATGAAAAAAGTTTTTCTGGGTAAAGTTGCTGATAAGTTGTCTATTGGTATAATTGGTATATGAAAGTATATATTTGAGAAGTATTTTTTTCTGCCTCACACTAGAGGCCAAACCGTTGTATACCACAAACAATGTCTAGTTGCCCTGTTTGCTTTTCGTTTCAAGTAGCACAGGATGCAGTTCACTCATTAACAAGGAAACTTGCTTTTAAGTTTTTATTGATCAAAAAGCATATGTTAATTAATAATTTTGAAAGCTTTGTGCAAGTTCAACAATCCTGTGACACCGTCTTTTTCGACATGGGTTCTACCTCATATGATGTTTGAAGACACGATGTCTAATGCTACGTTTACACTATGTTCCCGGCAGCCACGGCAATCAAGTTTCAGGCCACCGTGGAAAAAACGGGACGGGCGTGAGAAAACTTGGGGCAACGGGATGGGAAAACGTAACTCATCGCAATTGCCGTGGATGCCGTGCCAGATTTTTAAACTGTCAAAAAATTTGCCACGGCGGCCATGTTGCAGATGTGAAACTTAGTAGGTCGTAGTAAAACGGAATAAACGCAACAAAACGCGACAACACGTAATAGACCGTAACAGAACTTGGAGGCAGTCCGCAGTGGGACGGGAGAATGTATATTTCCATTCATCTCATGGTCCATTCACGTTTTGAGACGTTTTGCTGAGTTAAGTCCGCGTTCTGTCACGGCTAGTTCACGGTTGTTGTCCGTTTTATCACCTTCTGCCACGTTTCATCACAGTCCTCACGGCAAACTAGGATGTATGGTAGCCGTTTCCTCGCGTTCAATCGCGGTTCGTCCCGGCATGTTACAGTTTATGGTCCCGGTGCGTTGCGTTCTACTACGGTCTGACACGGTGTGACACGCGGTCTGAGAGGAAGCATATAATAGATGGATGCAAAATCTAACCAAAACTTCAATAAGTAATATCTTTATTTTGTAATGCCAACGTTGATTTCACCCAGTAACACACTTTGATGTGCCAAATCATCGTAAAAAAGCTCGACATATTTTTCAGGAAGTTAGCATTACTTGGCCGCCATGGTGTATCCATCAGAATTTGGAATATTTATACGAGAGAGAGAAGGAATATTTATATGAGAGAGAGAAAGAGAGATCAAATAAGCATTGACATATTACCATTTAAAATTGTAGGATTCAAAGAGAATGCAGATTCACATGAAGATGTTACTTCTCGGCATCTTATTTCTTACAGTGTGGTCAGATGTCAAGGCACAAAATGAACGTGGTGTTTTACTTTCATTTCAGACTTTTACCGACAATATTCACAATGGGGCTTTACGAAAGTTATTACAAGTGTAGCACAGGATGTATTTCCCTTCATAAAAACATTTTCTTCGATTTTGAATATCATTTTTGGCGTAACTATCACCGAGTCTCCAGAAGTACAACTTCTTAGAAATCTATCTCACACGATAAATAGAAGATTTTACCAAGTATATGCCAAATTTGAAGATGTCACTAGACTGATGCATTGGACAACTACTCAGTCTGTTTACTCACAATTTGAGGGCAAGATTCATGCAGTTTCTGAGCAATTCACCCGCTTATTTCAAGTTCCACAATCTGCATACCTTGCTCAAAAGTACTTGTTTATCCACAGCTATGAGATGGATTATCAAGATAGTGGAAACAAATTATTTGCAGCATTTATGCACGACAGTGGCGTTGTAAGTGAAGGCCTGATAAGACCAGCGATGATTTATACAGAAAATGATAGACGGAAGATTAGAACATTTATGTTAGGTATTTTAAAACTACTTCTCGTTTCTGTAAAAATCGAAATTGGTTATTTGACTTTGAAAGAATTGGACAGCATTGTTCCAATCTATTCTCAACAGTGGAATGTTCGAATTAAACATGTTCAAAATAAAATGCAAACAGTTGATTTAGATTTAGAAAAAAATTATTTACCCCAGTCACTTAAAGATATTGACAGATTTACACTAGATATTGTCAATTTCGACTATAAAACTTTTAGTCGGCATCTATACGACAAACTTTCAACGAAATATTTCTGGAGAGACTGGCTTGTTATAATAAATTCTCACACAGGAGTTTATTCACGCTCCAAAGTATGTAGCGGGGTTGTAAAAACAGCGTATGGAAAGGATATTGTGATTGATAGTGTTATGAAAGAAAGACCACCTCTTAACTTACGCATAGTACTATCTTTGTATTCATCCTTAATAAAAACGTGTGAAAATAGGGCGTACTATGATTATTGTAATGATTTAACCAATTTGAATGAAACATGTAAAGATGAAGGCACTGGCAGCCAACCATGTCGAAGGTATAAACGCTATTGTGGAGGATTAGTAAATGGCGACGATGCTAACAAGATCTTCAGTTGGTTTGATGCAAATGCAGTATCATGCTCGTTGTTTTCTTCTGTGGGAATTATGCCAGCAGGCCCACGAGAATATATTGCGGGAAATTCATCCAGCAGATTATATTATAACGATTTGGGAATTTGTAAATACAATGTTCATTTCTTTGGATAATTTTTTTTTATTAAAGATAATCATTTTTATATATTTTTTTTTGTGCAAAAACAATGTTTCTGAAAATACAATGATAATCACAAAAGAAAGGCTTTTCAATTTGTATGGTTTGTTAAGCATGAAAGAGTTTTAGAGCAAAAGTTAAATCTGTAATGATACATCTGTGATCTCACTACAAAATACTATATAAAACTTTATGACTTTCTATTTCCATTCGCAGTACATGTATATAAAAATGTTAATTTTGTTTGATGTGAGATCAGGTATTTCTATTAAAAGTGATGTTATGTTCAAGTTGTTCGCTTAGTTCGTTCTTTGATTGATTGATTAATTGTATGTTGTTTAATGTCCCTCTCGAGAATTTTTCACTCATATGGAGACCACTTGCCGGTGGAGAGCTGCAAATTTTGTCCTATGTTCGGCACTTAGGGCCATTGAGCAGGGATGGTTCTTTTTCGTGGCAGCACCTACTGCGACACGGGGCCTCGGTTTATACGTTCTCATCCGAAGGACCGGTCTCCACGTCCCACAGTGTCGTTCTTTAAATAAAATAATAAACTTACATTTTTAATCGAAATTGCTGTCTTCTTTTATTCCATGGTTCCCTTATATTCCCTTTGTAATCGTTTCAAACGGAAACGGTTTTCAAAAAACTACACATTCGCCTTATTTGATATTTTATTCCTGAATGGTTAGTGCGCCATTAATGGCTATTATGACATCTCAAACGAAACCTCAAACCAGGTAGTAAACAATGTATATATGCGGGTGGCTGTAAGCTACTAGGATTCTTTTGGAGTAGCTTACTACATGGACAAAATGTTTCCGACAAGCAGGGTACTTGACGAACCGCCGTGGAATTTAATTGCAGTAGGCAGAGCTAGTAACTGAGATTCTCCATATCCTCAGCATGCATTTATTTAGTCAATTTTCAAGAAATCTAGATAAAACTTTTCATTTTTCTACGGCACCAAATATAGACTCCCACCAAAAAAGAAGCATATTTAATCGTTCAAATTAATCATTTTAACAAGAAGATCCATAATAAAAATACATGAAATGCATAATAGTTCTAGAATTAATAGAACTACAATATTGTAGATGTAAAGGACAATATAGGGTAATAGCCGAATCTGGCCCCTTGTTTGATGTAAAAATCGGAACACTTGTAAAATTGTGATAGTTTGTAGCTAGGAAGTTAAAATCATGCTTACTTTAAAACAAGCGCTTTAGAATCAAAGCTTAGATGGAAGCCACTAGAGTGTACAGAAGTAGAAAATATTCCAGAATATTTTCAATTCTAGTGGAATTTCATTATATTTGAGATACTTTTTTTCTTCGGAAAACATAGGACACAAGCTTGCCTATATGAGATTTTTACACATAAACTACATCTGATACAAGTGTCAGAATTACATACGTTTGGTAGATAGGCAAGCTTGTGCTCTATGTTTTCCGAAACAAAATGTGCTGTAAAATCAATGAAGATTTGCAATAAAATGAAAAAACTCGAAAATTGACTTACTTCCTGACCACTTCGTGACCTCTGTATATTCTAAACCTTAGAAACATTACTCATTTTGTGACAGGGGTGACAACAGGTTTATGAATAAATTGTTGGATCATTCTGACAGACACCCAAAATCGGGGGCCAAATACGGGTCTAACCCTATCTTGTCCTTTCCTTTTGAATGAATAGAGCAAACTTCAAATCTATCTATTACTGTAGTAAAATGTTAAATATTTTAAGAGCTATTCTCTGTAATCACTTAACTTCATTCACTAATTTTGATGAAACTTCACACATTATTAGTATTTGACACCAGAAACAAATATCAAATAAATCTTCGTTGCTATGTGCCTCGGTTGTCATGGTTATTCATGTTTACGCTAAACCCTGATAATAACCAGTGGTCTAACACATGCTATTTACGAGGCTGATCAAAAAGTTCGCGAACAAATTGATTACCTTCCATAAAACTAATAAAATTGCGTTTCAGTGTGCATTATTTTTTTAAGTAGTCCTCTTTAATTCTATTGCACGTCTGCCACCGTTCTGCCCATGTGCAATTCCCGTGGTCCTCGCGGTCACGTGACATGCTCCGAAGCAGTCTGTTCAATGACGCTAACAAATTGTTCTGAGTCTTATATTTCTTACCTTGCAAGTAATTTTTATAACAAGAACGGTCTACATGTCAGAGATGACAAAATCTTAGAAATAGGGTGGTTGGATAAAGATATGGTTCGCCAGAGAGAGCATGGTGACCATCACAACCAGAGTCATTTATCTAAGGAATGTCGTTTATCAGATATGGATATAATTGGGGCGGGTTTTTTTTATCAATTTAATTTAATTAAAGTCTTAAATAAACAATATTTTAGGAATTTAATCATTAATTAATTGGTAAGATAGTCAACTATTTTTCTAGCTTTAACTTGGTGATATTTCATAACAAATTGCCCAACAACAGACACATCTCTCCCCCAGCTTGCCTTCGCTGGGCTACAAAGCAAAAATCATTTTGAACAATCCCCTACCCTTCATTAAAACAATCAATCCAATCTATTATTGAACGTCTGGGAAGTATATTGTCTTCATAAACCTTGTACAAATTTTTATAAATTACTTCAAAGGAATTTCTGAGTTATACGTTAAACTTTACAGCCGTTCGTTCCTCGAGTAAGACTAGGGCAACCATTTTTCGTCACGAGTCCCCTACATATTGAGATCATTTTCACATTGTGAAGTCACAATGATAGAGAAAAATAAAACAAATTCATTTGCTATTTACAGAACATAATCATTACTATAGGTGTGCCAAATTTCATTTCATTTTGTTAATTTTGAAATACTTCGCGAGCTTTATTGATCATCCCTCGTATGTTCTTATGTTTATAAATAGAAAAGAGAAAAGGGAAAATTTTGAATCCCAGCTACAAATATTTTCCTAGAAATGCCAAATCTCAAAACTCTTAAAGCATCATATCCAAAAAGATATTCAGCCTTAATTAAGAAATACACACATTCAGAAAACGTTGAAAACCTATATTTCCACAGAGGAAGAACATGATAATATCATTGGTGTATTTATAGATATCAACTTCTATGTGTTTCCCAATGAACTCTTTTCTTCAAACTTTATTGGCAATATTTCAAGCATTTCTGAAAATAGCTCATACATTTTTGGACACATTTGTACCATGCATGCATAATCTTTATAATTCTATAAAAGATTACAGTTCCGTACACACATTGCATAAACGGCTTTACAATCTTCCAGACAAGTACGTCGCTGGCCATTACAAGTACAGATCATTGCAACGAAGCACACACATAAGGAGAAAATAAAAGATTTCATCTTCTAAATGTTTTCTTAAATACAAGATATAGTAATTCTAGAAAGAATAGTTAAACATACATTCAATTGTACATGTTTAAATATGCATATTTCAAACAACAATTTTTTTTCTATCAAGGTCATTCAATTGAAAGATTGATTGATTGATTATATACTGTTTAACGTCCCTCTCCAGAATATTTCACTGATATGGAGACGTCACCATTGCCGGTGAAGGGCTGCAAATTTGGGCCTATGCTCGGCACTCAGGGCCATTGAGCAGGGAGGGATCTTTATCGTGCCACACCTGCTGTGACACGGGGCCTCGGTTTATACGGTCTCATCCGAAGGACCGCCCCATTTAGTCGCCTTTTACGACAAGCAAGGGGGTACTGAGGACCTATTCTAACCCGGATCCCCACGGGAATCAATTGAAAGATAGTCAGTTTTCTAAAGTTTTGAAGAAAAGAGTGGTTGAACATGTATATTCTCGCTCTCCAAAATGAATAAATCTTGAAAGTAAGTACTGTTTTACATATTAATGAGTATTTTCATAAAGTTTAATCCCATAGTAAACATATAATTCGTTTACATCTTTTATAATGATTTTATATCGAACAACTGGATATTTCTTTTCTAAAAACTTACCGTTTTTCCCTTTCTTAGTTGTGTATTGAAGGAAAACAGCAAATTATGATACATGTGTTTTTTACACCTATTTATACAAAACTAATAGGTCATGTCCGTTATTTTCCTGAAACTTGATAATCAAGTGTGCATTTCTATGAACATGTAATCCTTATGGTATTTTTGTTGCTCTTAATACCATACCTATATTTATGACCATTACAAAGGTTTTCTTGTCTTTAATTATTTTTTTAACAATTTTGCACTGTATGATGCAGGTAAAATGACCAAGCAAACCGTCAAACTTTGAAATCTGGTGTTTATTAAGGTCCTGTATTGATTTTTATAAAACTTTTTTTTATTTTCGGAACCTGTTAATCCGATTATAGATATGCAGATTAACTGATGAAAAAAATAATTTTGTTTCCGAAACAGATATCTGATAAACAGGCATGACTTGGATGGATTCAACGTTTACGAGGGACGTTCATTAAATACATGTAATGTCATTTGCTCGAAGACTTACAACATAGTAGTCATATGACATAAAGCTTGACTTTCTCACATTATTGAATCTTTAATGAATTGATAACAGTTTGTGTGACCACTTTTTGTCGCATTATTTCATCGTGGAAAGCTGGAAAACAAGGGCCATTTGAGACACTTCATTAAAGATGAATGGTCAAGAATCAGTAAACTAGAGTAAAATTAAACGCTTCATTAAAGCAGCTGTAAAACTTGTCAAAAATATATTAACTGAAATATGTGAAATTTACAGCAAGCAATGCCTGTTTTAAAGACAGGTGAACATGTAGATTTCAATAAGCAAAAATTTAGAGGGGCAGCAAAAATGGGCACCGTCCTAGGCAACAATGACTTATAACAACCGATGTAAATTTGCAAAATTTCAACAAATTATCACTGATTATGTTTTATTGACTTTTAGACACATGGCAAAATTTGATTAAAATCATTTTGGGGATAGTTCATACTGTTTTAAAGAAACATTTTTTAGTAAAAATGTTCAAAACTCAAAGGTCACCCTATATTTTGAAAAATGAGTGAAAACGACAGCTTGCAGGAATATCAGAACAATTATTTTAAAAAATAAAAATTGTACTTATCAACGTTTGTGTGCAATTCTAACAGATAAAGAAATAAATCCATTTTGCTTTAAACCCTGAAAACAAATTTACAATAAGATGTACTTGACAAAACTGCATGCAAAGGCCTAAGAAGAGCAATGCAAGAGCATAAAGTATTTCTATACGCTATTTTCTTAAATATTAGCTGTCTTGTTGTTCAAATTCATATTCGGCGAGGAAGTTCAATTTCTGGAGGAGTCTAGAAAACATTTTTTTTTTGCCATAAAAATTAAGGTTTATGAGAGGAAGAAAACAGAAGGAAGAATTCACTATATTTAATGTCTTCATGACGGCGTCTAAACCCACAGGCCATGAAGAGTAAAGGGGTTTTGAGGATACACAGACTGTTAATGTTTTGTCACACCAACAAAATTTGCCAGATCTTTCAACCTTTGACTTGTTTCATTTCCTAAACTTAGAGAAGCATCTATCAGAAAGAAAGAAAAAACAAGTACAGCAAATTACAGAATCTGCCATATTCCAGCATAAGAAGCGTCATGCTCAAAATTTACAGATTGAATGAAAATGTTACGGATATGCGTTTTAATTGAAAGAGAATATTTTAGTTAAACCATCAATACTAAGTCATAGGAAAGGGTTTTTTGCTTCTTTCCGAGCTACAGTGACATTATTTATTGAACGCTAGTTATTTTACAGAAATGTAAACGTCTATCTTAAATGTAAATAGACTAGCTAAATGGCAAACGTGTTTGTCAGATACTATGGAATCCAGATAGTGTGGAATGCGAATAAGGCAATGCAGTTTACAATCGCACCATCGATCATCGACTTAAAGGTTGATGATGCGATAATGTGATGTTGCGATAACGATGACCATGATGCAATGGCACAATAACAAGATGATCATGATGCAATGGCACGAAGGAGCGATATTGAATATCGCTTTATCGTTATCGCACTATAACGCCTTCGCTATTGCACCATAGCGCTATCACTCAATCTCACCAGCGCATTATCGTCAACAAATTGCTGCACCATTGCATCATCGTCCTCGCGCTATTGCACGTCGCCTTATGGCTATCGCAACATTTCTTTATCGCCATTGCATTACATGTACCTTCCTGGGGATGTAAATTTGTGGGTCAGAGTTACCAACGAAAACCACGAACATTGGTTGCAAACGAACAATGATCGTTCAACAGTATTTTAAAATTCAAAAACATCTGTTTTATTCTTTTTCTTTTGTAACAATTTCATTTCTCCTTCTTGAAGAAATGCAGTTAATTAGAACGTCAAAACACTTTTACGACGCCTATCTACCTATCAGTAAAAAATGTTTTTAAAATCATTTATAAACATTTTGATTAAGTATTTCAGCCTGTGATTTCTAAATTTTGTTTGATTAATATATATATTGCGTTAATTAAATGAAAAAAAAATGCTTTAAAACAGCAAATGCGTTTCAGTTTGCTATGATGCGTGAAGTAGTGCGCAATGGAAATCCTAGTCGCCACCCTTAATGCATTATTATTCTGGTTACTGTCTTGTACTGAAGATCGTTAATCATAAAAATTATGCACTACTTCTTTTAATTCGAGCTTCTTTTAAAGTTTCTTTTTATCACAATTAATTACTTCAAAAATCAGTAACACGTTTGTTGGGTATGCAAGGGCAACGACGATAGTTGGAAACGTGTAATCTTTTAACCACGGAACGTAACTCATCAGAGTTTACGGACACAGCTGAGCGTCTAATTGAACGATAGACGGTAGACCAAGTGCAATTTTTAGCGAAAGACATTGTTATGTGTAGATTTTTTTCCTTTTAAGCTCTCTTAAATTTATACACCTTTTCTAAAATTATGTTATTTATTTATTCATTTGCCCCTATCTCATGGATTCCTGGTAAAATTACAACTTGGGGGGGGGGGGGGGTCATGAGAAGGCTTGGAACAAAATTTTCTTGACGTATATGCATATATAATCCGGATTCTCTTTTTCTATATGTCACATGAGCTCTCTTCGTGCTGCTCTTTGCACACTTGTACAATGCACTTAGATGCCTGGCACTTAAAAAAAATCCAAGTGCGACAAATTTGAGACAAAGATAACACTTTAAAAAAAAAGAGTGCGGTTATATCGACCATGTTAATGCACTTTGGGAAAAAAAAAGTAGTCACTATATCAGCATTCTGGAAATGAAATATTGAAATATCCAGCTTATTGTTGTTCTGCTGCATTATTTTTGTCAAGAATGACAGAAGAAAGGCCAACCGGGATACGTATAGAGGTGACTGTCTTCTAAAGAGAATATAATAGATTAGTATAAAGTAGCATGCCTGTTGAATTAACTGAATTCCATGTGAATTTCACATAATATTCACGATATCTCCTTTTAAACTCTATTTTACGTAATTATCTTTGTACATGCCGTCTTAGCTCTCTTTACTCGACATGATCAATTCTCAAGTTACTTGATGTACAAATATGACGTAATGGGTGGTAGATTTAAATCAAAATGACAGATACAGCGTAACAATAAACATGTTATTTTTGTTAATGTTTACACGTTTCAATTCATTTTCTAGAGTTAAATTACATATCTAAATACCAATATTACGAAAACTTATGCTATAAAATTGACGTCATCTCGCCGACTACGATGTCATAATGTATCACTGATTTAGTCATGGTAGAATATTTTGTATGGTTCCTTGTAACCTTTGCAGTGAAGTATGAAAGCCACAGCACCAACTATTCTTAAGTCATGGACAAAATAATAGTATCGTAATTTTTGCAAAAATAGATCAAGGTTAAGAGGTATAAAATGTTGGTGGAAAAGAATAGACCTTGTCAATAGGGCTAAACCTGTGAAATATGTAATCCATAGTTTCAACTTTTCAAGGACAAAGATTTAGCAGACAGAGAAACAGAGTAAAAAGCATTTAAAAGGACAGGACAAAAACTGTATGCTACCCGAATCTTTGATAACATATCTTCTTATCAAGAACTGCAATTCAATGATTGGTCACATTTGAACTGTAGAATTTTCGTTTTGTTTTGATTCAAGATTTACCAAATCAGGACCTTCGGGGGTAGGATGTCTCCACAATGGAAGACTACAATTTTACAATAGGTAGTTTAATAAATTGTTCATGAAATTAGAATATTTTGGTACATTGTTTTTCAATAAATAAAGATCTAGACTACAGAAAAACAGAAGGATATACATGTACACTGTATCTTTCTCAATACAGGGCTTTGGATCTTGAAAAAAAAAGTAACTAAGACTTTTTTCAACTTTGTTTATGTGAAAAAAAAAATACTGTCTGATGTATAAAAATCATTACAAAAACAGATGAACTAAGTCTGGAATGAGAGGGGCCTAGCTTTACATGATAATACCTCAGCACACAATGCACAAAACACAAAATTTCTGATATAAGCACAATACATACAACAACTGGATTACCCACTTCCTAACTAAATTTATCTGCGTGTGACTTTCTTCATTACCTTTATACAATTCTGCCTGAACGTTTCCATTTTTGTTCTGCATTATGTTCAGTTTTGTATCAGTGTCTATGGAGTATTAGTATACCTCTTTTGGAGTATAGGGGCGCATTCAAAAGCTGGATAAAACGACTCTAAAGATGTGTTGAAGTAGACGGTAATCATAATGAAGGGATAATAATAAAATTAAAAAAAAGAAATTCAATGCTATGGTATTTCTTTCTGTATTAACAAAATCTTACCATTCAACGGTAAATGACTTAAGGTATTTGCTGTATAACGACCATATTTTGTACCTAATAAATGAATGGTCCGATATTCTTAATCATGGTAGCATTTTAAAGATGTTATCAAATAAAAATGCATCACCGAAAAAAATCACTAAATTTTGATTTTTCTCGAATTAATTGCACCTTGAATTTTACATTGAAGTCTATAGGAATCGCATGTTTTTATAAGATAATATAAAAAGTAATTTGAATTTCAAAGAAATCTTTGGTGAAAATATCCATAAACTCTCTCTTCATTTAGATATTACATATAATGAATTATTTACCGCACACATTTTGAGAAATCATTTCTCAAAATGTTTCTTCTTTAGCTCAAGGGCATATAAATCTTCAAAACATTGAATGTGCAAAATGACAGTCTCCTTATATGTTATCAGTCTTTTGAATTTGGTTCATGTCACTTTAATCGTTATCTATCAATGCGTTTTTAACTGGTTTAAAATTATTTAAAATCGTTCAAAATCCCTTCATTATATATCAAATACCTTAAACCAACAAGTATCTACTTTATATGGGAAAGAGGTTGATAGTAATTTAACTTATATAAATATAGGGCCATTTTATGCATAAAGTTAACCTGGCTCTGTATGCAATTTTTTGTTTCTGTTCGCAGTATGACAGTGATGCGATACAGTTATGCTGTAATCAAGAAAAGTAAACATGCACCACTATGACTAAATAAGGTCTTAATGTTCAATTCGAGTTAGAAGATAATCTAATCATTCAATTTAATCAAATGCCCTAAATTCCAGATGAATACAAAGTTCATATATAAGTAATCTATGTACGCTTCGGATAAAGTTTTTCTTTATATGGCAATGTGAAGGCTTCAAACAGTGATATAAAGATTACAGTGCATATTAAATAGTCGTGAAAACCGGTGGACGTGGGGTGATCTAAACCAAAGACATTAAATATGACTGGAGTTTTTACTTCAAGTAGTAAGTGCATAAAGCATTCACTATTATATGATTTTTTTTTTATAAACGTTAACGTCACCATAAACATTTACATTTCAGCAAGGAAATTAATGACGAGGACATTGATCCTGATGGTCTTCATTGGGATTTGTATTCATTTCTTCTGTATGTTGCATACCTTTAGAGATGAAAGGAAAATTGGACAAGACGAAAATGTTGAATCCAAACTTTACTCAGAAAACAAAAATGTCAATTTTGAAAAACCCGAATTAATAGTTCCACTTGGGTTTAAACAAATCTTTAAGAGGGGTGCACCTCAATCCAAAAAATATGAGTTTACTTTTCCAATGACTCTTGACTTACAAACACCAGAAAATGGAACTCAAAATACATCTAAAACATGCAAGTTTAATTTCGACAAAGATAAGGCAAGATTAGCAAAAGAAACAATATTTTCCGAACAAAGTCAAGACGGGCATGGTTATCTTGTTTATATACATCTTGATTTCCCAACCATAAATGAATTAACTACAAACAAAAAAAAAAGAATACAAAGTGAAAAATGACTTACTGCAATGGCAATTTGTTCGAAAAAAGGAAAAATTTCTTGTACAATTACCTGTAGATTTCGATTTAGTTACTTTTGAATTGCTGAAAATAGACAAGGAAGAAACCCATATTTCTATTGCCCTTCAACTAAACGATTCCGACTGCCAGATTAATGACAATAATAAGAAAGCAACCATTCATTCTATTCAAACATTGCTATGGAAGGAGGTTCTAGCCAATTTTACTGGTTACTATCTGTGTAACAGAAGATTTAAGCATAGTAACTATAGATCATATCTTTATTATGTAACAACCATATGGGTTGGATATGATTTGAATTGCACTAATTCGCCCTTTGGAAATGGAGAATTCTTATACTTAGCAAAAGACGAACTTCCTCTTGTCGCACCGGTGGTTTGTTTTTATTTATCGCTTCAGTTTGTTTGGGTTTTTGTCATCTTAGAAATGATCAAACCGAAAAAAAGAAAAATTTCACGTTCTCAAGCTGATGTTAGAAATGAGGGAAGCATAAACAATTCGGATGATAGAACAGACGATGAAGCTGGAGAAATTAGAGTAACACATCAGGAAAAGAATACAGATCTAATAGTAGAAGATGTGAATTTTGATTATCAAATAGGGGATCGTCCTTATGGTTTTCACAGAAGTGCTTTAAAGTTATTTTTTTCAAAATTACCATAATTTGAATGCACAAAACAAGATTCCACAAACATAACAAACAAATTACGCAAATCTTGTAATAAGGTCTTAGAAATAATTAGCCGCTGTCTATACAATTCATCCTCATTTCGACTTATGATTCTTATATGGTTATTTATTTTGTTCCCATTTGGAATGTATCGTACAATGTATCGAAAAACAATGGCAGATAAACTGTACATAGATTACAGGCATGTGGTGCGCACAAGCGAACCGCTTTTTTATAAGTCTGACGAAAATTCGGCTTTCATTTTAGATATCACCTATGCAACATTGGGTTCTTTCGCTGGTATCTGTGTTTGCACTAATCTTTACAATACCTATATGTCTCCTCAATCAGATTCCCTTTCATCGCACGGAATCGGCGACAGATTTATCAATCATATGGTGGAGATAAAAGTTATGTGCATAAAGCTAGGTCAGCACGTGTCTTCTCTATTTCAATGTATATTTAGTCTCTTCTACCAGAACTGCCGTTGTAAGTTCTGTGATTGTATATGTATCATATGCAATTTCTTTATTTTGCTTTTGTTTTGTCTCCCATGGCATTGCATAACGTGTATTGTACCGCTTTTGGATCTAATCACATTCTCTTTTAGGCCTCTTAAGATCAGTAAGGACGATAAAAAAATAATTTTTTATCCAAAGCAAATTTGTATTCTCTTGTTTTATATCCCATTCAGCATTTTTTCAGTACGCCCAATTATTTCAACTTTTACATTTATGATTAGATCTATTACGTACATTATTTTTGTAGCAATGCCTATTCGTATTCATTTGTTTCGATACTTAGTATTCGGTGCGACCGCTATTCTATATTTTTCAAGATATTACATCGAAATTGTCACTATGTTTTCAAAAATTTTA
This sequence comes from Saccostrea cuccullata, assembly GCF_032062105.1. Taxonomy (NCBI): domain Eukaryota; kingdom Metazoa; phylum Mollusca; class Bivalvia; order Ostreida; family Ostreidae; genus Saccostrea; species Saccostrea cuccullata. The sequence goes on along the minus strand of NW_026938651.1, from coordinate 66,016 downwards.
TCGCATATTTTCAAACTTCAGACACAAAAAATAAATAAGTCTAGTTACACCCAAAGTGAGAATCCGACTAATAACGCAAATAGTAACAGTCAGAATGAAAGCGGATCAAGTGATGGTGATAACTCTCGTTCAAATCAAAATCAATATGCAAATGGTGTAAATAAAAACGAAAATCCGGTTCAAACAGTTAATGAAGAACTGTTTACATATATCATAGGAGAGTTGTTGTTTGTTAAGAGAAGGATTTATTATTTCGTTTTCAAATGTGTTGTAGTATTCATGTACTTATTTATTACTATCGAAACATTGCTAATAAGTGGTAGGGCAGCATCCGGGGCTAATTTGAAGGACATTCTTGAACTATCTTTAATAATTGTTGGTCCATATGCTATTTCTTCATTCGTGAAAACGGACGGAAATTACCTCACTGAAGATAATGAAAGTGAAATTGAAGAAAAATTTTATGCGTTCCAGGAAAAAACATCTAGAAAATGGAGCCGATGAATTCAATAGAAAAAAGGCACCGACAAATGATGCAGCGAACAAAAAAATGATGAAAGCTCTCCCATTTTACGTGGATGTGATAATCCTGGATATCAGGGCATTGGCAATTAAATAGTTTTGAATTATATATGTGTGCTCAGTCATGTGAACATGAACAAATAGTTTGGGTACATGAATATATTTTAATAAAATGTGCTTTTGTTATTTCTGTTCTGTAGATATGAAATTTCTAGGTTTTAAATTTGTTTGTGCATGATTATCCCCATATAACGATTACAAAGGCTTCATAAGATAAGTAATTATTTAAAAAAAATAAGTTCATCATAAATTCTACAATAAATATCAAAGGAACTTTAAGTATGCCCCCCCCCTTCCATTTTTTTCTTTTTAAATCTTGGATCAATTGCAAGTCAACTTTCTCTTTTATTTGTATTCTAATATGCACTATATATTATCGAACAGATTATGTATTTACAATCCTTTTGCCTCTATAAGCTGTTTCTAAATATATCTAGTCATATACAGTCATTGAGCATGGAAGTGAGATACAGTTATTTGGACATTAGTTTTCACTAAGGGCAGTTACATTAGTTTAAGAGTTGTGGTAAAATGTGCTTTATGAATAATAATTAATTTCATTACAACGTGTATTGGTAACAATCCTCTGTTAAAACTAATGTCCAAATAACTGTATCTCACTTCTATTCTCAATAACTGTGTGGTATAGGGCAGCACCGTGAGAATTCCATCGGCATCGAAAGCAAGTTTTTTGACTTGCCTAGATAGCCGAGCGATCTAGCGTGCTGTTCCTGTACTGCTAGATTCCGAACGCCAAGAGTTCAACTCCGGGCTGGGGCGGAAGTGGGTATCCATGTAAAAGTGAATTTCTCTGTGATATATATATATATAAAAGGAATTGAAGTTACAAGACCGGAAACTTATTTAGCTAGCCCGGTTAAAATAAAAAAAAAACAACTTAATACTGTCTTATAAAATAGATCTTTTTCGACTGATATATATATATATATATATATATATATATATATATATATATATATATATATATATATATATATATATATATATATATATATATATATATATATATATATATATCAGTCGAAAAAGATCTATTTTATAAGACAGTATTAAGTTGTTTTTTTTTTTTTATTTTAACCGGGCTAGCTAAATAAGTTTCCGGTCTTGTAACTTCAATTCCTTTTGATAATCCTTTTCCTTTTAATCAAAGACCCCTCCTTTTTAAAAATTTGAAGGTCTAAATATGGCATTCAGGAATGTAAGTCAGGCCCAGGCATATGATGTACGCAGCACTGTTAAGGCTTGCTATGAGAAATCAACGGAAAATAGAATTACAAAAACGAGAATTGTTTTTAAAACTGAATTCATTTTCTTTCAGCTATTTATTATCATTGAGCTTAAATACTTATGGAAATAGCACAGTATAATCTACTCTGTACTGTATGAAGTTTGGTCCCATGAATGGACAGTCACGTGATGAATACATAGTACGTGTACTGAATGTAGGTCATTAACAAATTTCAATATCGAAAGGGCATACTCTATTTGAAATTAAAAATTCAAGCTAATATTTTTTTTCTGTATACTTTGTACATGTTGTACTTTCTGGAAAGTGTTGCTGCTTTGAATAGAATTCGTGTTTTCATAGTAAGATTTTCAAGTAAATAGGCCCTGTCGAAATATGTTTGACTTTTACCAAATATTTTGTGTATTTATAAAGTTACCAGTTTCGATTTAAAGAAAGCAGCAGCACTTTTCAAGTTAAGGAACATATCCTTTATTTATAATTAAAAAATGGCTAAGATTTATTTAGTCTCTGCCCTTGCAAAAGAACGATTTAATGATGCAACTCGATGTAAAATATACTTAACCTGAACATAAAAACACGACAAAATTATTTAAATACATATTCTCTCGATAGTTAATGAATAATCGCACCAAATAAAGGAAATACATTGGTATTAATAGCCATTTTAAAACCTGTAAATTTCTGTTTTATAATAAAACGCATTTTCATTGTTAAAAATTCCCTAATCTGCCTCTCACAGCACGTGAAATACGTCATTTTTACCAAAATAACGTCATGAATGACAAGTTCATCGAGAATAGTGATTTGTTTATAACCAGCTGTATGGGATTTAACTAGAAACTTTTTTTAAATGCATTAATAAGTTTAACTGTTGTTTATTATGCTAATGCAGTTAAAGCTGCAAATTATTTCATTTTGTGGTATTATGCGTAATACAAAAAAGTCATACTTTAGTTTGACGTCACAGTAAACTTTCCCCGTAAAAATTTAGTACCCGCCTCCTTATTTCAGCCTTAACAATGCTGCGTTGTCATTAAATGAATTATATCCATTGTCATTATTTTGGTCAAGCTAGCTCATTGGTTTGTTCTCCTCAATCTTCTTTTTTAAATTATTTCTTTTATTTTCTTCATTAACATGTTATGTAATGCGTTATCAAGTGGTTATTTTGGGCTTGTTTTTTTTTTAAACCAAATCATTAGGATATTTACTGTCATTTGAATAGGAAACCGGGAAAAAGCCTGGGGTACGCTCTTCGAAAAATGTAAACCTATAGGGTTTAGAACGGAAATTTTATTTGAACATTTTCAACTTGGACTTTATTCATATTTAGATCAATGTTTATTAAACCAAGATGTAACTTTATAGTATACAATATTAATATTAAGTAACTTTTTAATTAGAAAAGGAATTTAAATTCCATGAACTATATATAATTATTTTATTAGAACAAATTGGATTTTGTTGTTGGTACAAATAATTTTGTAAATCTATTTTGACTCGAATTGATCAGAATAGACCAATCGAGTCCATCGATACTAGGTAATAAAATTTGAACGGAAAGGCAACGTATTATTACAATTCTTGACCACGATTAATAAAATTTGGGACTTTGAAGTAGATAAGTGTACATAAGTAAAACAGCTTAGGACTCCTGTGGTGTAAAGATGAATATTGAGTCCACAAATTTATGTAAGTAGGTTTATCTGTTTTTAAGGGTGGTGCCATGCGCAGTATTGTTAATGCTTTCCGGAGCTTTTAATGCATATAAAACGTAACACTGCATTGCAGCGTTGATATTGAGTTTTATTTTTAAGTTATGTACTTAAGTACGCCCAATTCATATAGAGAGTTCTCTATGTTAATATAAAAATATTTATTACGATACCACATGACCTCGTTGATCATGTGAAGGTCATTTCTTCATTTTTGGAGTGTTTCATATAAATCGCTTCGGCGCAGGTACATGTAATTAACACATTATTGTTAACTTTTTGTCACATAAATAAAAAACTCTTTGCATCCTTGTGATCTCAAAATGTGCTTGGGAAAAGTTATACTATTACTCTGGTACAAAATATTTTACATCAACTTCAACTTGCCCACAAATCTGAGAATATTTTCAGCTCAATCTTTTTTTAAAACAAAGTCATCATACATTTTTCCTAAACAAGATTCAGTTAGAGGGGAACTCCCCTTACAGATTTCAATAAAAGATGTTTTAAAATCATCGTAATCATTTGCGCCAGGTTCTTTCATAAACATATGAATTCTGCCTCTATCCACGGGTATAAAAACGGTTAAATGTCAAACGTAACTATATTTTTGTACGTATTTTGAACACGCTAATTATTAAACAAGGTTAGTGAAGCAAAATTATCTAAATTATTCGGATATATTAGATTTTTGAAGAAAAAAATTATAAAACACGTTTATTTCAGACTAGCATTCTGCATCTTTATATGCAGATTGAAATAAGACCTGTGTCAAGTTTATGCCACCTCTCCTTATCATTACACTCAAGTATTCGGTGACTTGGCGTCATTTTCAATCATGACGTCATACATTTGTAGTTCATAGAAGTACATGCACCGAGTACACGGCAATATTCTCTGGGAAGCCTTATCGTACTTGTGTGTTGAGAATCATAGGTCAACGGACAGACAAAGCATTGGTGGCATGACAATTGTAAGATAGCCAATGAAAAGTAATTTTTACCCTCTGAGAACAATATATCCTGTTTTTCCGGAATACAGTATTCATTTGAATCACTCTTTCACTTTACTTTTCTATTTGGACTTTTCTTGAAATTCACGCTTCCACGCTTCCACGCTCCGCCCACCGATGACAATGAAAGTCACGTGGTTGCAGACTCCGACAACTAACGTAAACAACATGGATGCGATCTACAGTATCGCATAGGAAAAAAAATTCAATGAGCGTATTTGCTTACAATTTTTTACAGAAATGTTTGTCTATTCAACGTTGGACAAATTTTATTTTGTTGTAGGCCTATTTGATGTGTTTTGTAGTATTTCATTCACCACACCACTTTCTCAAACAATAGTTTTGATTTGAACATTTTACTTAATTATTTTTAATATTTCATTATTTGCATTACAGTCCTTTTTACACTGTTCACTAACAGCTCTGATTCTGTGTTATTTGTATTTTTTTTTATGAAATCTACAGTGTTTAATTCAATTGGTAATGAATTCAAACATGTGTAACATTTCAATAGGCCGACATAAATTAAATCAATATATTTTATACACGCGTTTTTTTCAAGCAATACAATATTTAGTGATTTCTGTTCACCTGTATTCATCATCTTTATTTTCTGTGGGTTTATGCAAGGTACCCTATGCTGAAAATGAATGGCTATGCTCAAACTTTCCACCTTCATATAATAAATTTTCTCATTGACTAAAAATAGTGGGGCAGTATATAGAGGGTCTAAATAAATAAATAAACTTGTAGGGTTTTTGTCATCTTTAGAATATAACTGGAACTTTTCATTCAAAATTCAATTTTTGACTCGTTTTTCTCAGTTTATGGTTTTGAGCATATACTTTCTGACATACATTTCAGAAGTCTTTAATGTTTTTACATTACATGTATATGGAGATAACATTGCGAGAGACTGTTAATGATAAAAAAAAAATTCAGTGTACACCAATGGCATGTCAAACGTTGCTATATTCGATAATCTTGTGATGTATATTCAAAATCTTGTGATGTATGTTCGAAATCTTGTGATGTTTATTCAAAATCTTGTGATGTATATTCAAAATCTTGTGATGTATGTTCGAAATCTTGTGATGTATATTCAAAATCTTGTGATGTATGTTCAAAATCTTGTGATGTATATTCGAAATCTTGTGATGTATATTCTATAATCTTGTGATGTATATTCAAAATCTTGTGATGTATATTCTATAATCTTGTGATGTATATTCTATAATCTTGTGATATATGTTCAAAATCTTGTGATTTATATTCAATATCTTGTAATGTATATTCGAAATCTTGTGATGTATATTCGATAATCTTGTGATGTATATTCGATAATCTTGTGATGTATATTCGAAATCTTGTGATGTGTGTTCTACAATTTAGTGATGCGTGCAATTATATTGCATGACGCAACAGAAAAGTAAGGTCAGTTTTCATTGGTTAGAAATAACGAAAGTAGCTGAAGCGATTGTTGTCGTGAAAACTTTGCAGGTGAGAAAAAACACATCAGTTTGTTTATTACAGCACTAATTACGAGATGAACGAGTGTTGACCCTGGTGACATGATGGAGATATATCGGCCTGCTAGGGAAAAAACTCAGTAAACGTAGATACATTGACAAAATTTGTAGGTACTTGTAACGATATGTCCTACTAAACAGAGTACGCTAGTACGATAGAGTACTTTAGAGTACGCTAGTAGGGAATATTTTATAATTTAAAGCAATTAAACTACTTTTTTGTATGTTTTTCTACTTTAGTTTAATATATTAAATATATATTTAAAATAAAATTTGCATGTTTTCTTTATTTTAGGAGTTATTTCAATTTTGATTTCAGGTTACGGTTTATCGTTTGATCCCGATCTAATTTACTTAAACATGTTGAAATGTCTCATTGTGAATGTGCAAAATATTTACACACGCTTTTAATTTAATATTTGATAAAATTTAGATGCAAGTCTTTAGTATAAAGTAAGTCTGAAACAAAATAGTAATCGAGATAGGGGTATTAGCTATTGGTAATCTTTTATGCGTTGAATTACGGATGTTATTTCTTGTCAAATAACGTTCTGAGTCATGTTTGACCGTCAATTATAACATAACGACACGCCCATTTCTTTAGAAATGAGAAAGAAATATTTGTCGTAATGTTTCAGGACACCCCACTTCCGCTACAAGCAACATGAGTTACATTAAAATGAAGATTTTTAAATAAGAAAAAACTATACATAGAGTCCCCGCTTCTGTAAAACACGCATTGCATAATTATGATTTTATCATGTAATTTCATGTTTATTGGAGTTAATTAGCATAACACAAGTATCAGTTGAATACGTGCTTACTCGGTGTTTATGAAGACCATCAATTTGATTGGTTATTATATTTATAGAATACCTGTTCCACAGGTATTCGATTGAATCATTTGACCGATTTTTCTTTTCTAAAGAAATGGGTGTGTCTTACTATAGCTCAGAACGTTCCATCCAAACGGGAAATTTTACCACTTCAATGCACTTCATTGTAACACATGGAATATCAATTCAATATTTGATAAAATTTAAATGTAAGTCCTTAGTAAGTAAGTCTGAAACAAAATAGTAATCAAGATAGGGGTATTAGTAATCTTTAATGCGTTGAATTATGGGTGTTATTTTCTTGTCAAAATATCGCTAAAAACAAATATTTGAAACAAATATTGCAATATAAGTTTATTATAATGTTTAATCAAGTTGTACATACAAAAATAAACAATTTAAGTGCATTAAATAACAAATTTTTTTAAGCGTACTCTAAAGTACTCTATCGTACTCTAGCGTACTCTGTTTAGTAGTACCCTTACGATGCTGCATTGTCAGATACAGTATTTATACATACATGCTAAAAAAGTTAAATCTCGTAGTAATCAATATAGCAGAAGAATAATGAAGAGTATATACTACAAAAACTGTGCAATTTGTAGCAAGGTTAATTTTTGTTTAACAGCTGTTTTTATTACATTTTATTTCGTATTATCACTACCAAGTACTGCTACCGTTTGTTAATGTTATGCACATGGTTATCTTGTATCTTGCAAGTAAAAGTAACATTTAAAAAAAATAATGAAAAAATAAGTCATTTAGGCTATGATTTGATAATAACATGCCAAATGAACATGTTTTGCTTTTTAATTCTCCTTCACTCAGTCTTTGTATAATATATTTTTAGACGAGCTGATCGCCAACCAGGAGATCAGAATGATCGCATCTGCTCCTGCCACTTTAAGGATGATAAGAAGGAGGGGGACCTGCATATTTTGCATGGAATAAAAGAAAGGCCATGGATTTCTCTGATCCTGAATGTACAAAAAGGTGAAATTATTTTTCAAAATATGACTGACATCTTGTTTTTGGATGGTGGGTGGGTGGAGTTTAATTGAGAATATTTTACTAAAAATCTTTAAAAGGGTACATGTATAAACAGAGTAGCTTACAACTGAATAAAAAAATAATTCAAGTTTAATTATTTTACAAAGGAGGAAAAAACTCGAAAGTGAGGAGTCCCTGTCATCTTCACAGATTGACCAGTTGCAGATTCCACAAGCACTAAAATGTCAAGATCAAGAAAAAGTAAAGTTCATTTAAAACACCAATGATGACAAATGACCAACACTGAAACATTTTCAATAATTTTTAATAATATAACAGTTCTTTTAACTGTACATCGAATTACTCATGATTTACAATATATTTTCAGTTGATATCAGAGCACGACTACTCAGCATCCTGCACATTTAACTGTACTCAAGAAATGCAGCTCCTCTCAACAGAAATACAACAACAGGAAAAGGAATTGCTTGCCCTAGAAATAGAGTCTAGTAAAAGGAAGCCAATGTCAATTCACGATATTAAATACAATGAAGAGAAGGTACATTTAAAGGAATTCCAATTGTAATTTCCTATTTTCTAACAATTTCAGTAAAACTTGTTGCCGTTGAGGGATGAACATCTTAGATTGACTTTTATGTTAACATATTTTGTTATTATTGTTGAGTTCATAATATGCAATTTAAAATAACATAGAAAAAAATCATTTAATTTGCTTTTTGGGTGAATAATATCTAAAACCTTCTCTGTATAAACCATGTTTTACTCTATGACAACAATTACCAGAACACTAAATGTCTCATTTTAACAATTTTTAAATAAATGCATAATATGGATAGTAGCAAACCTAACTGCTGTGACTAATATTGTTATTACTTAAAACTAATTTATCTACAATCTTTTCAGTTTTTGGAAATATTTTAATCAGTATTAAAACAAATTTATTTTCAGATGCTTTTGTATACATCCCTAAAGTATGACATATTCGAAATCTTAGTCAGATTGTTACAACGATTTGATCTCGATTATTAAAATGGCTGGACTCCTTCAATGAAAACAGAGGACCAACTGCTCATTGTACTAATGAAGTTAAAACTCAATCTACGGTACACTGACTTGGCTCATAGATTCTGTGTCAGAACAACAATTTCGAACATCTTTGATACCCTTGTTCATGCACTACACAAGATGCTGTCTGATGGCGTAGTCAATGAATGTTTTCCAAGTCAGCTTAAATGCAAAGGTTTGTTTTAAAATTTATCATAATGACTTGCAAAAATTTAATGCAGTTAAATTTATTGTATTCTTGAAAGTTTGACTGTAACACAATTTTTTTTACACAATTACAAATAATCAAATTAATTTTTTTCCAACTTTTTTTCAGGGTCTCTGCCAAAATCTTTTTTTTATGATTTTTCCTCTGCTAGATCATCCATGGATGCATTTGAAATAACCCAGGACATCCCAACACATATGGACAATTAGGCCATGGCCTACAGTATGTACAAAAGTTGCAATACTGTTAAAGCAGTAACTTGCGTGGCTCCAAATTTTGCTCCATGCTGTACCCAGGTTCTACTTCTGATGTAGCTATTGTATGTCACAGCCAAGTTTTACGAAAGTTCAAAGCTGGAGACCTTATTTTGGTGGTCAAAGGTTTCACCATTCATGACCAGTTGCCCCAGGGTGTCTGCTTAAATATACCAGCTTTTTTATCGACATGAGGCCAGTTTACCAAACAAGAAGCAGCACTGTGTTACAAGATTGCTAAAGCACGTATTCATGTGGAAAGAGCCAACGAGAGGATAAAGAATTACGAGTTTGTATGTCACATCCCATCTACTTACACACCAATCTCAACAAAAATATTTCAACTCTGTTCTTATCTTGTAAACTTGTAAGCTCCACTTTTGAAAGAAATTACTTAAAGATACATGTACTTATTATAAATTTGCATTGGTGTGTGAAAGTATGTTACACTTAACAGTAAAGATATTCATACCAAAGTGCAAGGGATAAGCAAATTTTGATTTGTTATCAATGTCGATGGTTATATTTGTTAACTTTGTAGTATGTTGTAATACATGTACTTCAGAAAATGAAAATCCCTTCAGAAAATGAAAATGTTTGGCAATTCCATTCTTCATTTGACAATATAATTTGGAAGAGGGTTTACTTATAATGTTAAATCTCTAGCTTCAAGTATATTTACCTTTAAAGCACAACTCAACAAATTCATGTTTTCAACAATTTATCTATTAACAAAGACAAAAATGTTACATTTTTACTTTGAGAATAACATCTTCAATTCATTAATAAAATAATTCTAAATTTTGATATTCTTTTTTATGTAGTACATAGATTTTATTAATCATCATTGCTATTTAAAATAGTCTTATAAGCCAGAAGTTTTATGATGGATTGTGACATATCATATCATACATTTATAAGATTTATGAACATTCAACACATTTAACATGATTACCCATTTACCATTGTTAGAAAATTCTAGAGGTACAAAACCAAGTGTCAAGAAGTTGAAACCAGAACTTCAGAAAATGAAAATCCCTTTTGTTAGAATGGATTTATTACAAGAATGTTTGGCAATTCCATTCTTCATTTGACAATATAATTTGGAAGAGGGTTTACTTATAATGTTAAATCTCTAGCTTCAAGTATATTTACCTTTAAAGCACAACTCAACAAATTCATGTTTTCAACAATTTATCTATTACAAAGACAAAAATGTTACATTTTTACTTTGAGAATAACATCTTCAATTCATTAATAAAATAATTCTAAATTTTGATATTCTTTTTTATGTAGTACATAGATTTTATTAATCATCATTGCTATTTAAAATAGTCTTATAAGCCAGAAGTTTTATGATGGATTGTGACATATCATATCATACATTTATAAGATTTAGGAACATTCAACACATTTAACATGATTACCCATTTTCCATTGTTAGAAAATTCTAGAGGTACAAAACCAAGTGTCAAGAAGTTGAAACAAGAACTCAGTTTTCCATCAGTGCTGGAATGAAAATGTTAAAGTAGATATCTATCAGCTTTGAAACGTTTGCTGTCCATTCAATGTCTTTTACTATTCTAATCACAATGCAGTCTACTCTTGTCCACACAATTAAGTCGCTATCATGTTTTGTTACATATGTGTAGCTGGCCCTGAATTTGATGATGGTATGGGTGACTGGTTTTCAGGAACAGGATATCTTGTTTAAGATCTAAAAAAATCAAAAAACACTTAAGTTGTGTTATACCAATTCATATCCCATCCTTTTTCAATATCTTCATACCATATTGAACAGTTGCACTTGTAAATTAATACATGTATTGAAATCATTTACTCACCAAGATTTTTAATTTCAAGGTACTGGACAATACAGATTTTTAATGTTATTTACCTATGAAAAATCCTTCAAATTTTCTGCTACTGTTGAAGACGATGCTGTATATGGACACTTCACCTCTACAATATCAGGAATGGCGTCTTTGGCTTCTGGAGTTTGATAAAATACACTGCATGTTGGTGGTCGAACAACTAAGCCATCAGGTGAAGCTCCCAACACTCCGGATTCATGCAACCATATCCCTTTCAGAAAAAATCATAATACTACTGAATGCAAACAAACCATAATACAATTGATTTTGTAAAGCAAACAAAGTCTAAGTAGAGCTTTTATAATCCTTCCACTTCAAATAGATTTCAAGCAAATTTTCTGGAATATGTTGGTAATTGAATATTTTTTTTTACAATTAGACTTCAGTAATTGATTGTCACCAGGATAAGTCCTGTTATTTGTTTTGACACATTGAATGTTAACATGTCAGAGGTTGAAGGAATATTATTTTGTGCTGTATACCTGACTGCTCTACAGCTGCATCAAAGTCCTTTTCATACATTCTCAAAGCATCATCTTCATGAGTGAAACCCCATGCAACAGCCTTGATGGACTCCAGATTGTAAGCCGACAACAGCCGTTTCTTCAGTGACAATGTCAATCTGGAGAAGAAAATATGATTTTTGGTTATTAATCTTATATTTCCTGCATCTTTATGTACAAATATCTAGTCAATACAGTTGAACCTCATTATCTCAAACTCGATGAGACCAAGAAAAATGTTGGAAATATCCGTGGATTCAAGAATAATACATACAGAGTTATCGAGAATAAAATGTCCCCGTCTTTTATAAATGGTTTGGACTTCAAAATTACTTTGACATATCCATGGAATTTGAGATAATGGATTTGAGATAACAAAGTTTGACTGTAATTCAAAAAGTCTATTTCGCAAAAATTTAATCACACGTCTTACCGCCTTTGCTTAGAACTGAGAACTGAAGCTGGAAGCTGTTATTCTGTATTTCCTTACAATCGTCCAATGACGACCATATTGGGTTGTTTCGTTGCCCAATTGTTGCCAATGCAGCTCTTTTAATGGCTTCATCTGACAGATATAATGCATGTTGTAACCATACCATAGGGGTATCAGAATGAACATACTCTGGTGATGTTAACAGGTCTTCAATGAGAGGTACAGGTGGACCAGGTTCACATGGCTCTGGTTCAAGAATCCAATTCAATGCTGAAACATTTCATTTCTTGTGTCATTCTCAAAAATAATATCCATATCACATATACTAAGTAATTAATATTAAGAGTCAATACATTTCATTTTAGTGAACACTGTAATGGGTTTTTGTAATGTATGCATTACATATCAAATTTACAACTCACTTGCATATATTTGTTCAGAATTGTTCCTGTATATAATTTTGCACGTGGCATTCTTAGTGTGAAAGTGCCATGGAAAAATTTGTGCAAATTATTAACAAGGTTTCATAATGATAGAGTATTTAAATAATAGAAGAATGATCTGATAATTCGCAAGAATATGAAACAAAATATTTTTTTAAATGCAATTGAATAATTTTTTTTTCCTTTCAAAAATGTATGCTCATTTACAAAAATGCTATCATATTTATATTAAATATTGTCTTTCCAATTATTCAAAGGTTGTTATTAATATTTATTACATAGTATGTTCAAAAATTGGGCAATATACATAGCCAACTATATTATGCTCCTCATCTCTGTACATTTGTTCACAATGAAAATTAACCATCGGTCAGTAACAAAATAACAGTTTCATAATACTCGTAATATGAAAATCAAATCAAACTTAAATAACAACAATAGTAACACCAAAATCATAACTCCCTTCTTATATTTTACCAATAAACCTTCCAAGCTTTGCTAACTCTTGGTGCAAAAAACACCGGTCACTTTCATCAAAGGGTCGGTATAAAGCACTTCATATATGAAGCAAATTTTTTTTACGACTGATTTATTTATTTTTAATGATTGATAATTTAAAAAAAAAAAAAAACAAGAGGCCCATGGGCCACATCGCTCACCTGAGCACTGTGGCTAGGAAAAAGTAACCAGAAGTCTCTGTCGAGACTGTAGCTCTACTGGTTTGTACTTATCAAAAACCACTGCACTATTTTATGTATCTTTCTGTAGTCTACTTGAGTGCCAACTTATTTTGAAATCAAACTAAAACTGTAGAAGGAGTAGCGTCATAAAGGAATTTCACAGATAATTCTATTTCTAGTAACCATGGCAACACCGTTCATTGAAATCAAAACCGATGCACTATTCTATGTATCTTAGTGAAGTCTACTTGTGTGCCAAGTTATATTGAAATCAGACCAAAACTGTAGAAGGAGTAGCGTTTTAAAGATATTGTGGCCCCACCCTACCCAGGGGGTCATGATTTGAACAAACTTAAATCTACACTACCCGAGGATGCTTCCATATAAATAGGATCAATTATGGCTTTGTCATTCTTGAGAAGATTTTTAAAGAATTTTCCTATATATTTCTATGTTAAACTTTGGTCAGCCATTGTGGCCCCGCCCTACCCCCAGGGGTCATGATTTGAACAAATTTGAATCTACACTACCTGAGGATGTTTCTCCATAAGTTTCATCTTTCCTGGCACAGTGGCTCTTGAGAACAAGATTTTTAAAACATACCATCAAACTTTCATTAATTCCCAATTATCTCCCCTTGAATAAGGGCGTGGCCCTTCATTTGAACAAACTTGAATCCCCTTCACCCAAGGATGCTTTGTGGCAAGTTTGGTTGAAATTTGTCCAGGGGTTCTTGAGAAGAAGTCGAAAATATGAAAAGTTTACAGACATACAGATGGACAGACAGACAGACAGACAGCTAGATAGACGGACACCAGACAAAATGTGATCAGAAAAGAGCTAGAAATGAAACATTCCTCACCACAAAAGCCAGAAGAATATAGGGACCACCACCAGTAACATGTTTCTGGGAAGAACCAAAGCCATAAGAGAATCCATGCAGATATAAATATCAATAGTCCTGAAGCTTCGATGCAGGACCAAGTACGAGAATTGCTACAAACACTACTCATAAGACTTACCTATTATCCTATGATGTAACGTGCTCTATCCACTGCAGCTGGTTCCCTCATAAGCTGGTACCGAGGACAGTTCAGGATGTCCTGTCAACTTATTCCTCAACTTCCTGTCTTGGACTGAAAAGCAATAAGTTGAAATCTTTAGTGTTGCCTAGTGACTTTGAATTAAAAAGAAAGTTGCAAGATTTTGAAGGGGGGCGGGTGTTGATGCTGTGCATTTTAATTAAATGTACGAAATCTGTATTTCACAGTTAAATGCATTCATGTATTTTGTGAATTGTCTTACATGTAATAATTGTTGCTATGTATTATTAAGCACTAAATCTATTCAACTGCATGTGTAAATGGGGAAAATGTGGAAATGTAAATGATGTATAATTGCAATGTGTAAAATGTGACATTTTCTTATATGAGGGAGTTTTTTCATTAATTATTTTATTTATCTTGATAAATTATTTCAATTAACAATATTGTTTTTCTTACCTGTCTGATGAACTCAACAAAGGTTACAGAGGTGAGTGGCAGAAATATGGGTATTACGGGTGTCAAAACTCTCCGTTGATGACCAGACTGCATGCCGCACTGTAAAATCACCATTTTGGATATTTAAAAGGGGAGGCTACTCCTGAAATCAAAGAAATTGTCATAAAAACGAGTAACCTGATTTTTCTTTAGGTCTCACACAAGGAAATAATTTCACTATATGGCTTTAATTAAATAAATTAATTAACTAGACTCTCAGCAGATTACTCATGAATGAGAAAAAAGATTAATGCTTAGAAAAAATTTGAGATCAGAAAAAAAATACCCCTTATGCGGCTTTTAAGAAAGAAAATTGAGAGTAAACATACCTATACCCCGAAATACACATGGGCAAACAGCCAACACACCATCGAAGAAGTTACATCGATCATGCGTACCTAAAATAAAGAGTTCCCTTTGATTCAGTGGCACAATTCTGCTGATGGGATATTCCTAGTGCATGAGTCCAAAATTAAAACTGTAGACCTACATAAAGTTGCTGAAAATGAAAAAAGAAAGGAAATATTATTGTCTCTTATACATAGAACTACATTAGACTGAGTTCAATTGGCTCCTTGCATAAGACCTTTAAGGGGTAACTTTATGCTATTTACCATGTGCATTGATTGCCATAAAACAAAAGAAAAAATACCAGCCTTACAATTCACTTGACCTTGACCTTTGACATACATTACTAAGAATACCCTGGACAATTTGGTTTAACTTAGGACTTTTGAATTTTTAGTGGCAGGTTTTGATAAATTAACCATTTCATATACTCATGAGCTCATAAAACTGTTCTTCAAAACTGTACGATATAGAGTGTAAAAACTTTGAAACATGTTTGGAAAGTATTATCACACATGAGATATGGGATATATCACCACAGAAAGATCAAAGAAAATCACCGCAGACATGCGACAATAATTTTTATCATTGTTTATTTCTTGTCAAGAATATGATATATCATTACATATATTATGATTTTTTGAATTTATTATTTCAGGCTGTAAAAACAGCTTTAAAATATTGGGAAATTTTCAATACATTTACTATAAAAATAATTGGACAAATTTGTGAATGACAATAATCAATGATGCATAGCAATTTATCTTTTCCTGACAGCCACCTTCTCCTAAAAATTTGTCGTGTTATTTATTTATTTATTTATTGCAAAGTCGTCCCTGTACTAGTGCTACGGTCAATGGGCCAATTTCGAACCCTGCGTGGTGAGAGTTTGTCGCGAGACACAGTTAGATTATTCTAACTAGCACCTATATAGAATAAATCATACCGATTAATCAACATCACTACAATATGAGGATGTAAAAATAGGATAAAACATTCTTTAGTCCAGCAATTAGCCATTAAATTGTTTTTGATGTCGTGTGTTAAACTACCTTCAAACAAATCAAATTAATGTTCTTGATTCCCACTTTTCACGTAATGACTGACTTAGAATGCTTAATTAGTGCTTCGATCGTGATACCAAAACAATTTTTCTATTGATACCAAAACAATTTTTCTATTACCTATAATTTTGACTTTAGGTTGAATTCGCCAATTTCATACTGCGAAGATGTGTGCATTACGATGTCGACCACCGCTCCGGCTACTTTCGTTATTTCTAACTAATGTAAATTGTCCTTACCTTTCTGTTGCGTCATGCAACATTATTGCACGCATCACTAAATTGTAGAACACACATCACAAGATTTCGAATATAGTCACAAGATTTCGAATATACATCACAAGATTTCGAACATACATCACAAGATTATAGAATATACATAACAAGATTTCGAATATACATCACAAGATTTCGAACATACGTCACAAGATTATAGAATATACATCACAAAATTTCGAATATACTTTACAAGATTTCGAACATACATCACAAGATTATAGAATATACATCACAAGATTTTGAACATACAGCACAAGATTATAGAACATACAACACAAGATTATAGAATATACATCACAAGATATTGAACATACATTACAAGATTTTGAATATACATCACAAGATTTCGAATATACATCACAAGATATTGAACATACATCACAAGATTTTGAATAAACATCACAAGATTTCGAACATTCATCACAAGATTTTGAATATACATCACCAGATTATCGAATATATCAACGTTTGACATGCCATATACACCACCTATGCTAAAACTAACATATGGGATTTAGGAAAATATTTGCATACTGTTGAACAAACAAGTTACATTCAGTATTTTAAACTGCTTTGTTTAAGGGGGGACCTATGTCCGAAAAGTCTGTGTGAAATTTTCAAAACTTTGACAATTCTTTCCTGACCACTTGCTCTTAATTTTTAGGTATTAAAAACAATACCTTATATGCTTATTTTTTACACAGGAGCATGTGCAAAAACGGTGTGAAATGCTAAAAATAGATAATCTTCAGACATTATTGTTCTACTCCAAATATGCGCTAAAAAGAACCAAAAATGTCAAATCATATTCAAAATTAACAATTATTCAATTTATATGACTTGTATCTTTAAAATGGAGGCAAATTCATTGAAACCCACCTCGCATGAAAAATTATAATGGAGCACAATGTAAGTATCACCCCATTTTTCTTGTCGTATTTTTTACAATTCTGACATGCGTTACAGGTAAAATCTTGAAAAGTCTTTGTGTGAAAATGTTGTAATTCATATTTTTTGAAAGAAATGATTTATCTCTTTATTTTAACGAAGAAAAAAGTATACCTTTATGATAAAATAAGCGAGAAATATGACGTTTTCTTTTATTTTTGTACCCTTGTGTAATAAATATTGACCTTTCTGCACTTAAAAAGGGTACACAAGCACTAACAAACATCCGAATATAAAACTATTTTGCGAAAAACGGTTATTTTGTTTTGATTAGAAACAATTTAAACAGATAAATTTTCTTCTTCATTCCATTCATTCTGTCCCCCCCCCCTCATTTCCCCGTCAACAACCAACACCTATTAGAACCTAGGAATGACTTTATACAATTAAAATCTACATGTACTATAAATCAATAAGCAAATATACACCTGTACAAGTACATTTCTAAATTTTTTTCTTAGATTTCCCCAGAAAATCGAATAATGGTAATTATAAAATTAAACATATTTCCCTGATTTAAGCCGCTTTCTTTGCTGAATTTTATCTTATATTTTTGCACTATTATATCAGCATATTATTGAGGTATTTTTTCACAACAGAAATTACTATGAATTATCAACAAAGGAAGAGAATTCTAATATTAACAAACTCCATAAATAAAAAAAAAACTGTTATTAATGATGAAAAAAATTTCTTTTTTGTAAATTGTGTACGTTAATTATTATCAACAATGTTATGCCTATGTAACGACGAAAAGTGACCCCCGTAGAATATTGACCAGGGGGTTATTTTTCTACGTAGAAAAATGACCCCAGGTCAATATTCTACGACAAGTAGGGTCATTTTTCGACTGTAGAAAAACATTCCAGACCAGTAATTCTACGACTCAGCACACGTTGAAAAAATGACCCCCATAGAAATTTGACCCCCTACTTTTTTACACTATAAAACCTTATATCTGTGTCTCCTGATGTGTTTTCATACGTAAGTAGGAAAATTTTTTTATGTACTTTAATCCTCTCCAACATATATTTGATTGCATATCTTAATAATAGCATCACAATCAATCTGGTTTGGATTTATTTTTGGCTTGCAGAATCCCAATGAAAAACTTCAAGAGTACTGTGCAACAATATATTCAAGAAGTGGTGTAAATCAGATGTGGATGCTCAAAAATTCCAAAGATCTTTTGGACAACTTGAAATCACAAGATTTTTCAAAATCAACAGCTTAAAAACTTACGACTTTTCAAGTTTATACACAACCATTTTCTACGATAAATTAAAGTCCAGGCTTTTATTATATCAATGACAAGTGCCTTTTCAATAAAAAAGGAACTCGTAAATTTACTTACCTGGTCATTGGTCATTTGCAAAATTATTTTGTTAAAACTCTTTCTGATTGCACACACAAGTTCTCTGAAGTTGACGTCAACAAGATGTTTGAGTTTCTGATTGACAATTTGTATGTTGTTTTTGGAGACCAGGTCTTCCAACAATCTATTGGAATTCCCATGGGTACCAATTGCGCTCCGTTATCAGCAGACCTATTTTTGTATTCATATGAACCAGAAATTGTGCAAAATCTTATGCGTGAAAAGAAGAAAACACTTGCTGTGGCCTTCAAATCGACATTTAGATATATCGACGAGCGACGTATCGTCAATTAACAATGGTAATTTCCATTCCTACTTTGATACGATATATCCTGGTGAGCTTGAGATAAAAAGATACCACAGAGTCTGACACATCTGTTTCATACTTGGACATTTTACTTGAAAAAGACGTTAATGGTAATCTAACAACCTAGATATATGATAAACTTGATGACTTAAACTTTTCTATCGTCAACCTCCCTTACTTATGCAGCAATATACCTTCATCACCTGCATACGGAGTTTATATATCTCAGTTGATTCGATACGCAAGAGCATGCTCTACGTATGAACAATTTCTAAAACGAGGTGAATTACTGACAAGCAAGTTGATGAAACAAGAATATCAGCAGTCTCGTTTAACGTCATCATTTTTTAAGCTCTATGGTTGATACAATGACCTTGTCAGCAAATACAATTCATCATTGAGTCAAATGCTGACTTACGTTTTTCATACAAATTGTTAGTCCATTATTTATACACTGAATTGACGACGGATTTTTCCGTTATTTCCCGATCATGACAGGAGCACACGGCGTGTGACCGGTCAGCAAGGGGGCTCACTCCTCCATGGCTGGCACCTGATCCCACATCTGATGTTTCGGAGGTCCGTGTTTGCTTTGCTACAATTCTGTATTGTTTTATGGACTTTGATATTGAATACTGTTCGTGATCTCTATTTCCTTCTTCATTGAGGAGTATAAATATGATAACTAGTATATTTTGGGGTGTCTTTTTATCATTCAAAGGTTTTGTTCCGAAAATGGCATGATATGTTTCTGATAACCATAAACTTTGAAAAATTTTTCAAATGCCAAAACATAGCATAGAACTAAGAAAAGCAACGTAATTTAAGGTTTTGTCAAAGGTCAACATGTCCAAAAACTTATTTTTACAATAGCTCCAAAACTATGTGAGGTATCAAGTTAAACCTTTTACAGTTTATAATTTTTTTATTAACAGAGTGAATAATAGTTCAACCTTCAAAGATATCTATAAATTCAACAAAAAATATTCAACACTTCTTAGACCACAGACACCTGACAAATGGTTGGTGTAACGTCCCCTGTCTTCTAGAGATTTTATAGACTTTGCAAATACAAATGAACTCTTAGTCTATCATGTCATTACTTCGATATCTAAAATCCTAGCAGATACCGTCCAAAAGTTAATGCCAAAGTAAAAGTTTGAAATTTTAGTGTAAAGGTATGTCAAATTCCAAGGTCAAAAGCTCAAAGTTTAGGGTAAAATCAAAGAGATTCATGATTAATCAAATATGGAAACTTTTAAAACTTTTTTTTCCGACACCAGCTAGAAAATGACCCTTTTAAGATTAGAATGACAACTGTGGAAACTTACTGTATCAAATGTATTAAATGATTTTATGAATGCGCGCATATCTTTGCCCTAATAGCCTAAGAACAAATTTAATACATGTAGATATTGTTTTTCTTTAATGGGGATAAAACGGTTTGTATTACTAATGTAAGGTATTGTATAGCTTTGATTTCATTATTCAAGCTTAAAAGCTTTCAGAAATTATCACTACAAAGCATAAGGCTGCTTAATATAACCCGTATACATTCGCCTAACGAGAACGTTCCTAGCAAATTGAACATTTTTGCATGAAAAAATGACAAGGGGTCATTATTCTACGGGGTCATTTTTCTACAATGCACACGGAGAAAAACGACCCCAAGGCCATAATTTCTACAGAAAAGTGGGTCATTTTTCTATGTAGAATATTGACCAGGGGGTCAAACTTCTACGTAGAAAAATGACCGCGGGTCAATATTCTACGGGGGTCACTTTTCGTCGTTACACCTATACCACAGTTGCAAAAGTCAACAGGTAAAACCACATACTACCCATAGTCCTCTGCGTCTCCGCAAACGTACAAACGAACTCTGGCGGAAGTTTGGTAAAACCAAACCTCGCTATTGTGACGTCACATAACGCTGCCTTGACGTAGAACGACATAGTTCCCCCCTTAAAGGATTTCCTTGTAGAACAATCATGATGTCTTCATTAGCATTGACACACTCAAATATACTGAAAGGAAAAAGAAATGCAGGGTAGCATAATTTTGGAAAACTTTTTGACCGCAAGACCGAAAATTACGAAAATTGGTCAGATGAGAAATTTAGTTACTATGCACCAAAATCACCGTTCAGAATTACTGAATCGTAAACTGTATGGCGTCACGTAGAGAAAACGCTAAAAAGTCCAAAATACGTGCAATTTGATGATGACGAGTTTGTCAACAAATCTCATCGCACCATTTGATGCACCTTAGGTATACACATCAGTTTTCAATATTTAGAGACGATGTGAATTTCTTGCAATCTTAATTGGTACAATTTACAGAAGTTCCATGTGGTCTGGTTTTCGATTTGCCTATTTAATAAAAATGCCAACAAGGGTAACTAAGCAGTTTCTTGTAAATTTCCCCCCTTAAAACTTGTTACCCTTGTCTGAGAAGGCCTGGAATAGTTTTCAATCAACCTTGACGATGACGTTAACGCGAAACAGAGTCATGCTACGGGCTGTTTATTCGTCCTGCCATCTCATAAATCGCCACCTTACTACCCCCCAAAACCGCTTTTTATACAGTAGCCAATTATAATCATTACATTCACACGAAAAATGAAAAAAAACAATTCTGCAAATCGTTTTTTTGAGCCGGTCAACTTATTGTTGTGTTCCTCTTACTGGCACATGTGCGTGTCGTTTGACATTTTTGGAGTGGTAACCGATGTCCAATTTAGCCAAGGTTTGGCAGATAAACACTCCGATGAATTCCATGCCAAGTAAATATAAGGCTCTGATTGATTCGCGGGAGAGACATTGAAGATAATGATAGTTTTAGATTTTAACTTTTGGGGGGTATCGTGATATGAACTTCAATAACTCATGAATTATGGAACAAAATCAAATGGAATTTCGGTTGTATCTTTTTGAAAGATGATTGTAAACGTTAGATAGGAATACTGAAAAAAAAAATTAAAGACAAATAATTTTTTACGTCAAAATTTTAGCCTGCGTTTCTTTTTCCTTTCAGTATAATTCTGTTTCAGTCCATGATATTATACTTTCAAGTATGAAAGTGGAAAATGAGTTGTAAAAAAAAAACTATTTCCCTCTGAACAATGAAATAATGCCATCCAGCGTAGAATCAGAAAACATTGCTTGACGGATGATATTCCAAAAATATTTACATGCTCAGAATTTTTGCATTCACGGTTCAGTGTTACATTTCTTCGTATCAAACATTCAGTAATAAAATACAGTTCGTAATTGAGAGTAAAATTGAATATATTCTCCCCTCAAATGCCATGGTCAGCCTCAGCTGCATCTCAGTTAACCATGGCTTTTCTTTGGGGAAAATTTTCAATGTTACCCTCAAGCACATGCTGCATTTAAAACAATATCATAGAGGTTAAATACAAAATAAGAAATGTTAAGATACAATATGTGCAGAAGAACTAAAGACAAGGTATGGGTATACAGAAAAGTTTATTGATACTGTGCACTTCATGTGCTAGCGCTCTCGAGCGCTAGCAACTACGTTAGTCCAAAATCCTTGAATACGTATCCTCGGCTTTACGGTCGTGCATTCTGGGAAAACTCTAAAAACTTCTATAGATAGACCGTACGATTACAATTTCGTTGTATCAAGTTGTATCATTAAATAACTATGTTTTTTGTTGTGTAGGTTACACTATAAAGATAACTAGTACATATTTGTAATAATTCAATTTTCCAGTTTTTTCTGACAGAAAAGCCCGAGTCATTATCTGATAAGATTGTTCTAAACAAAGACAAGGGAGTTTTTTTTGTTACGTCTTAGTACAACCAAAGATAGACTCTAATTTCTGATTGGTCAATTCAGTCAATCTAAAAAATTCCAGAAACATGAATTTACAAAAAAAATAACGAATACATCCATTATGTCGACAAAATAGATTAAGAATGATTGGCAGTTTTTGTCATGGCTTTATTGATTAATAGTCAAATCAATCATCAATAGTCAAAATCAATCATCAATACAATCAATAGTCAAATCAATCATCAATACAATGAATACAATGATGTACACAAGGTATCTCTACAATGATGTACATAAAGTATCAATTCAATGATGTACACAAAGTGTATATTGAATAATTAATACAAAATGGGTACAATGATACTCAATGATAAACAATGATATTCCGGGACGGAAGTACCAAAGAACGATAACTCTAACTTTACAAATGTTCTGCATTAAAAAATTTCAGGAATTCTATTAACAATATTGTGATATTTGGTTGATTATATCGTAGGTTAAAAGTGAATCTGTATCCATCAGAATCTACTAGTTACAGCTTTCTTGTGATATACCGAACTTACCGTTACATGTAACATGAAGAGAAAATTCGGGATTTATTCCCTCTCGAATTTAATGTTCCGAATAACATTACACTTTATGGTGACGCCCGAAAATACCGGGTACTTCCGTCCCGGTTGGTGCACATCATCAAAATTTACCCTAGATGCGGGTGATTTCACCGAAATATTTACAAATCGGGGGCATATAAAAATTAAATGGAAATATGAAAGGGAAGAGGAATATATAACAAATTTATTAATGTATGCATATCCCATGTTTTAGATTTAGATAATTAATCGAGCGAAGTTTAAGCGAGGTGAGGCGGATGACGAGAAAAGAGTTGCAAGCCTTCTCTCTTTATATGTATCAGTCGAAAACGACATATTTAAAAACAGCTTGTAGAGATAAAAGAGTTACATTATTGCTAACATATAGTGCATATTAGAATAGAAAAATAGGAAAAAGGTGACTCAACCCAGATTTAAAAAGAAAAAAAAATGGAAAAGGGGGGGGGGTTCCATACCCCAAGCGCCTATGCTCGTTCTTACCTCATATAAACAACATCATGGCTGCTAGGTCTATGTATCAGTTATTACCTCCCCTCGCTTCTCATCACTTCCGGTACTGGGGGTTGTATTAATGAGCGGCAAATTCAAACTCAACACAATTTTACATCTACAGTCGTTTAATTGTTTTAAAATTAAATTAAATTAAAAGGAATGAATCTAATTCTTGGCCAAATTATTCAAGTATAACCTGGTTTGCGTAAACTGACTAGAACTATGTTATATCGAATAATTTGTCCAAGAATTAGAGTCATTCCTTAAGAAATTGGATACAACAAAGAAATAAATGCAAACTCACTGAAAATACTATTCTGAAATATAAAAGTAGGTCATGGTTATTATTTTTTCTAAGTACGAAAATCTCCAAGGTCAAGGTCAAAAGATCAAGGCAATTGATATACAATGAAAGGTCTTGCCACAAAAATTACATATGTGAAGTATGGAAGTCCTTGCTTTAACCCTTCAAAATTTATTGCCAAGACTAAAAAGTAGCTCAATCTTTAGGGTCAAAGGGTTAAATGTCACAAGGATTATATATCTAAAGTATGAAAGCACTAACCCAAACTTTTTTAAGTTTATGACCAAGGTTTGCATTTTTAAAGTGGGTCCAACTCCAAGGACAAAGTCTAGGTATCCTTTGTAGGGTCTTCTCCCGAGTATTACATATGTAAAGTATTAAAGACCTATCCCTTAGCGCTCAAAAGTTATTGCCAAGGTTAAAGTTTTTTTCATAAGTACAGAAATCTCCAAGGTCAAGGTCAAAAAGGTCAAGGTTGTTGGTATCCAATGAAAGATCTTTCCAGAATACAAAAATGAAGTGTAAATGTCCTGGTATCCACTATTCAAAAGATATGGCCAAAGTAAAAGCTTAGAATTATTGTGTATTACTCGGTAAAACTACAAGGTCAAAAGGTCAAATTTGATAAAATCCAAAGAAAGATCTTGTCACAAGAATTACACATGTGAAATATGAAAGACATAGCTCCACAAAATCAACAGCTGTGAGCAATGTTGAAATTTTTTGTACAAACAGACAGATAGATAGACAGACAGACAGAAGACGGACACGACAAAAACTCTGTACCCCCAAACTTCGCTCACGGGGGCAAGAAATTTTTTTTTGAAAATTATAAAGATTTTTTTTTGTATAATCAAGATTAATTGATCGTCTTACCAAAGTCTACATTAATTACTCCTACAAATTTATGTAACAGAGACAAGTTTGTGCCTCTGCTGAGGATCGAACCCGGGACCTCTGGCTTGCCAGTCCAGTGCTCTACCAATTGAGCTAAAGGGTTAACCCACTAGCCCAAGCTAGTAGGATGCCATGTATCTTACACTACTACATTGTCCCCCTCCAGAGAATGAGATGTCCTCATCTCTTTCGGAGTGCCGACGCCTGTGGGGCGAAGTTCTGGGGGCAATCACTCTCACCCGCCAGAGAACACCCGGGTCCCAACGTGGGCGCCAAATGTAACAGAGACAAGTTTGTACCTCTGCTGAGGATCGAACCCGGGACCTCTGGCTTGCCAGTCCAGTGCTCTACCAATTGAGCTAAAGGGTTAACCCTTAACCTACACTAGACAATTATCTACTGAAGAAAAATTAAAATCAATTAATTTTAGTTTAATAATTTCCTGATATATTTTTAATGATAACAATATATGAATACATAGCAAAGGGATCCATGTGTTTATTGTAAAACTTTGTCCTTTGCAACAATAAAATCTTATTGTAAGATTTTGGCACCGTTATACCACTTATTAATGATAAAAGAATAATTTATTCCAATAGTTACACTCTCCACACATTTAAAGTAATCCAACAGGTGTGTCTTAATTTGTTTAAAATCAAATTTTATTCCTATTCAACGGTGCACACTTGATTCAATTTCAAATAAAGCATGCCAAATTTGCCACTCTATTTAATGCTTGTTTACTTAAAAACCGAATATTCGAGTCATAAATTTGTATTCAAATATCAACTCACCGAATGAATATTCGAATATTCGTTGACATCCCAAGTTACTAGCTAGTGACATACTTGTTAAGAATACTTATTTAAGGTCAATATCTAGTAAATGTCCTTAGACTAGCTTTTTGGTGCTAGATCCATTATCATGCCAAAATCAATTTCAACTTTCCTTTTCCCGTTCTTTACAGCTTTTATTACACTTTATAGAAAATAAGGTATTTTCATGGAATTCAAGTTGAAATCATTTGAAAAGTAACCCCATTACCTATATTAAAATTGATATCAGTTTAAGGAAGAGGAATAATACATACAAAGTACCATTTTTTAAGAGACTGTAGGCAATCTGGATAAATTATCTTTGTCTGATTTTAAAAAAAGCCGGACTCATATTCATAACTTGGTGTCTTCATACTTCATTTAAAGTGACAGTTTAAGATATAATTGTCCCCCGCTTTCGCGAAAGCGAGGGGACATTAAATCTCATTCTTCTGTCCGTCTGTCCGTCAGTCTGTCAGTCTGTCCGTCTGTCAGTCTGTCCGTCACAAAAACTTTAACCTTGCCCATAACTTTTGATTTAGTAGAGCTATGACTTTCATATTTCACATGTGTATTCCTTGTGACAAGATCTTTCTTTGGTTACCACCAAATTTGACCTTTTGACCTTGACCTTGGAGTTTGACCCACTTTTACACAGAAATTTCAAACTTTTACTTTGGCCATAACTTTTGAATGGAAGGAACTTGGACTTTTATATTTCATAAATGTATTGTTTGTGGCGAGACCTTTCATTGGATACCAACAACCTTGACCTTTTGACATTGACCTTTGAGATATACGTACTTATAAAAAAACGTTAACCTTGATGTCACAATCAATATTTAATTTTAATTGCATTTACATTATGTTTATGGTTTTTATTTTATATACCCTTTACTGGACCTCTATACTTTTGTTACCTTATTGAACCTCAGTTAAGTTTTGCAGGTATTGGTCAGTTACGACCTATTGTATTTTGGGGTATTTAAATCGCTGCATAGCTGACCAGGTAACCAGGGTCCACGTTTTCATAGCTTTTAAATGGTTGACATACAGTCCAAGATGAGTGGCTAAATTTTTTCTTTCAACGGTAACCATTTCTCCAAAGGGGTAAGTTTGTTTTTTATTTCATATGTAAGTTTTTGAGTAATACATTTAAAACGTAGAACTATTTAAGAACTTGAGTTAATTAATGTTTTTGTTACTATTTACGTATACAGGTTTTGCTGGGTAGAGTTACTCATGCGTTTATTGTTCTATTTTTGTGCAATGTACTGAGTTATATACGCACGTAGGCTATTTTGTTTTGCCGCTTATAAAGTCGGTGTTGTGGGTTTAATAGTTAAAACCACTTTTGTTAAGATGTTGTGTATTCTTAACGTTTTTCTTATTATAAAAGTGTTCGGTTAAAATTACCGGGACTGATTGTATGGTGTGCCATAAGTGCAATTGTAGTCAATGGTGACTTGAGTTTTCCTTTTGTATACGTGGCTTGTGACTTAAAAAAATGTTATTTAATTCAAAGGTTCCTGATGTTATCCAATGTTAATCTATCCATGTGTGTGTTGGCAATGAACTTACCAGACCGGGATACCCACTGGGAGCCAGTTGGCGGGAGTCCGTCGTGAAACGGGTCGTGTCTGGATAAACGTGGTTTAGAGTCAACGATATTGAGGATTAATAGAGACTTTAATTTCTGTGTATTGTAAATAATAGCTGTAAAAATATGTTGTAAATATTGTTTTTATTGATTTTATTTATAGATAAAAAAAATTGTAAATAGAAAAAAATATCTTGTTATATCTGACTGGACAGAGCACGACGGCTGTCGTGACAAATTGGTGTCAGAAGTGGGATTAGTCTGTTCAGTCAGGAGTATTTTTGTATATTACACTTATGTTTTTTTTTTCTTTAATCATTTTTGTTGTATTTTGCAGTCAAAGAGTTTGTAGATTTTTGACAGTCTCAGGGTGTGAGTACTTGGTTTATTGATGGAGCCCCAAATGGAGAAAGCTAGGTTACCGTTGCTTTGTTTCGTATGAATTGAGTTTGTATACTTGATTTATCTGTTGAGATACTAGTATACACATTTTTGAGAAAGATTTTTTCACATTTCATTTTTGTTTTGAAAATCAATGTTGTTCTACTGGATTGTAGTAATATTTTTCATATTTAGTCAGTTAGTGTTAAGTTCTATTACAATGTCGACATTGAAAGAACTTGCAGAATATGGACAGAGTCTGAACTTGTCTGGTGCGGACTTGCAGCAGTTTATACAGCAACAACAGGCACATCAGCGTGAGCTACGAGCGGCGGAAAGGGAGAAAGAGAAGCAGGACAGGGAGTATCATCTCAGTAAAGAAGCACTTGAAATTGAGAAACTCAAACTACAGGAAAAGAAAGGTATGGAAGAGATTGAGAGTAAATTCATACAAACTATTCAAACCTTAGAGCAAAAGTTAGCTGTAAAGGAGTCAGAAACGAAATCAGAAAATCCTAGTAATGCAAAGTTTCCAAAAATGCCTGTATTCGATGAAGTTAAGGATGATATTGATTCTTATTTGAGACGTTTTGAAAGGTACGCACAGAAATGGAAGTTTGACAGTTGGGCTGTTAACTTGAGCGCACTACTCAGAGGTCGTGCACTGGATGTGTATGCACTGTTGCCGCAGGAGAAAGCGTTGGACTATGATGCTTTGAAGACGGCGTTACTAAAAAGGTTTGAAAAGACGGAGGATGGATTTCGTCAAAAGTTCCGTAAGAGCAGACCTGAGGTAGGGGAAACTTTTTCACAGTTTGTTGTTCGTCTCGGTAGTTATCTCGATAGGTGGATTGAACTTGGTCGAGTTAACAAGACTTTTGATGGCCTCTACGATTTGATACTCAGAGATCAGTTTCTGTTCATGTGTAACAAAGAATTGACATTGTTTTTGAAAGAACGCATACCGAAAAACATCAGAGAAATGTGTGATTTAGCAGATCAGTTTAGAGAGGCAAGGCATGTTAACATTCAGACATTAGTTCATTTTAGCAAGAAAGAGAACTCTCCAGGAAAAAGTCAGGCATCGAGAGAACAGGAACAGCGAGATCAGAAGCCAGGATTGAATTTTCAACCCATGAAAACTCCAATGAAGAAAGAAGTTCGTTGCTTCAAGTGTGACAGACTGGGCCACATAGCATCTCAGTGCCACCAGACTCAGAAGAATCGGAACTCAGTGAATGTTGTCATCGATCGTACAGAAAAGGAATCTACGGCAAAGAACTCAGAATTACAAGGCAAGTGTGGAACTTTTACTTCCTTTACAAACACATCAACATTTTCGATGGCGTCAAATTCAATGGACCTTGTAAACACTTCATCGTGTAATGTTAGTGCATCTCTTGAAGATATGCCTACCTGTAAGGGCAAGTTGAATGAACATTTTGTGACAGTGCTTAGAGACACTGGTTGTAACGGTGTTGTAGTTCGTAGGGATTTGATAGATAATGTTCAGCTTACAGGAAATCACCGAATTTGTGTTCTGGCGGATGGATCTAGGATTCAGGCACCTGTTGCGCGAGTGAAAATAGACACTCCTTACTTTGTGGGTGAAATAGACGCTTGGTGTTTAGAAAATCCATTGTATTCCTTGATCATAGGGAACATCCCCAACGCAAGAGATCCAAAGGATCCGGATAGAAACTGGACACCTTATCAAGCGCATGCAGTAGTGACAAGGCAACAAGCTCAAAAGGAAGGTAAGAAGACTAAATCTCTTCATGTTCCAGATATTATTGACGCTGAGATATGTCCTGACGACATCAAGGCAGCACAGGAGAAAGACGAGACGTTAGCCAAGATACGCTCTTTGGTAGGACAAGACGACGACTCCAGGGTATCTTACATTAGTAAAAAAGGTATCATTTATCGTGTCTTCCAGTCAGATAAACATCAGAATGGTAAACGTTTTACACAGCTAGTTGTTCCAAAGAAATATAGGACTAAAGTTCTTTCGCTTGCTCATGAATCTATTATGACAGGTCACCTAGGTACTTCCAGGACAGCCAGCAAAGTCCTTGCAGAATTTTATTGGCCGGGAGTTCAAGCGGATGTACGTCGATTCTGCAGATCATGCGACATCTGTCAACGTACCACTCCAAAAGGCAGGACTACAAAGGTACCACTCGGAGATATGCCTATTATTGAGGTACCGTTCAGACGTGTAGCTGTCGATTTGGTAGGACCTATCCAGCCAGCAACCAGTAAGGGTAATCGTTACATTTTGACTATTGTTGACTTTGCTACCCGTTACCCAGAGGCAATTGCTTTAAAAGGAATTGACACTGAACGAGTCGCTGAGGCTCTGGTAGATGTATTTTGTAGAGTAGGAGTACCGAAGGAAATGCTCACGGATATGGGGTCACAATTTACATCCGAGCTGATGACAGAGGTTAGTCGTTTACTTTCTATACGACAGTTAACAACGACACCGTACCACCCCATGTGCAATGGACTGGTCGAGCGGTTCAACGGTACATTGAAGCAGATACTCCGACGGTTATGTGCGGAACGTCCTACTGATCGGGATAAGTATCTATCAGCCTCATTGTTTGCTTACCGTGATGCACCACAGGAGAGTCTAGGATTCTCACCGTTTGAACTGGTTTACGGACACGAAGTTAGAGGACCTATGAAGATTTTGAGGGAGTTGTGGACTAAAGAAGTAGCAGATTCAGGGGTTAGAACTACATACCAGTATGTTGTTGATTTGAAGGAACGACTAGAAGCTACGTGCAGATTAGCGAGAGAGAATCTACAGAAGTCGTCAGAGAAATACCGGAAGTATTATAACAAGGGAGCACGGAACAGACAAATGTCAAAAGGTGAGAAAGTTCTTATTCTTTTACCAACTGCCAGTAACAAATTACAAATGCAATGGAAAGGTCCATATGAAATTATAGAGAGACTAGGAAAAGTTGATTACAGAATTAACGTGAATGGAAAAATCAAAACATTTCATGCAAATATGTTGAAGTTGTACATTGACAGAGCAAACGAGAGTAATGATGAGACAGGTGTTCTAGGTGTTGTAGGCGCCGCAGTACTCGATCTAGATGATGATGGAGAGAGCGACGATGAGCTGTTGTGTGATTCTCTAGGAGAAACGAAAAATGAGGGACCGGCAGATGTGAAAGTAAGTGATGAACTAACTGAGAATGAAAAAGCAGAAGTCAAGACATTACTAGAGAATTTTTCAGATGTTTTATCAGATGTACCTGGTTTGACGAATCTCGGAGTTCATCATATCAAGTTGACTAGTGACCAGCCTATTCGCACCAAACCTTATCCTTTGCCGTTTACTTCAAAAGACGTTGTTTGTGACGAGGTAAGGAAGATGGTGGAAGCCGATGTGATCGAGCCTTCAACGAGTCCATACAGTTCCCCGATAGTCATCGTGAAAAAGAAGGACGGTACGAACAGGTTTTGTATCGATTTTCGTGCAATTAATAAAGTAACTGTTTTCGATGCAGAAACCATTCCAAGTGCTGATGATATTTATGTACAATTATCTGGCTGTAAATATGTGTCCAAATTTGATCTATCTAAGGGATACTGGCAGTTACCTTTGGATGATGCAGCGAAGGAGATCACCGCTTTCCAAACGCCACTTGGTTTGTTTCAATTCAGGGTGATGCCCTTTGGCTTGATAAACGCTTCCGCAAGTTTCAGTCGCCTGATGCGTAAGCTCTTAGACGGAATGCAGTGTGTGGATAACTTTATAGACGATGTGATTGTGTACACTCGAACATTTCAGGAACATGTTAATGTAATTCGGGATCTTTTGCAAAGACTTCGTGCTGCGAATTTGACTGTGAAACCAAGTAAGTGTTTTATTGGTTACCGGAGTCTTGAGTGTCTCGGACATATTGCAGGAAATGAAGAACTTAGACCTCTTCCTGACAAAGTTTCCGCCATTCACAACTTTACCCAACCTTCAACGAAGAAGCAAGTGCGATCATTTTTAGGTCTGGTAGGATTTTATCGCAAATTCATTCCGAATTTTTCAGCTATTGCTTCGCCTTTATCAGATCTTACCAAGAAAGGCCAGCCGAACAAAGTGATTTGGAAAGAGCCACAAGAAAATGCATTCATCACTCTCAAGAACGCTTTAACGGTAACACCAGTTCTCAAACTACCTGATTTAAATGAAAGCTTTGTTTTACAGACTGATGCGTCAGATCGTGGTGTTGGGGCAGTTTTGATGCAGTACGAAGATGGTGTGAAGAAACCTGTCGCATACGCTAGCAAGAAACTTTCCAAATGTCAGGTAAATTACTCTACAATCGAGAAAGAGTGCTATGCGATAATCTGGGCAGTTCAAAAGTTCCGCAGGTATTTGTATGGTAAGGAATTCCTTCTAGAGACAGATCATCAACCACTAGTATATCTTACCAAAGCCAAGGTGTCTAATGCACGTCTGATGCGCTGGGCATTACTTCTGCAACCATACAGGTTTCGCATTATTTCCATCAAGGGTTCTGAAAATGTAGGAGCTGATTGTCTTAGCAGAATTTAGATATGTATATAATTATATATAGTCGATTTTATGCTATAATTGATTGTGGTTTTTTTTCAAAAGTTCGTTGAACTTTCTTATGTTGGGGAGATATTGTCACAATCAATATTTAATTTTAATTGCATTTACATTATGTTTATGGTTTTTATTTTATATACCCTTTACTGGACCTCTATACTTTTGTTACCTTATTGAACCTCAGTTAAGTTTTGCAGGTATTGGTCAGTTACGACCTATTGTATTTTGGGGTATTTAAATCGCTGCATAGCTGACCAGGTAACCAGGGTCCACGTTTTCATAGCTTTTAAATGGTTGACATACAGTCCAAGATGAGTGGCTAAATTTTTTCTTTCAACGGTAACCATTTCTCCAAAGGGGTAAGTTTGTTTTTTATTTCATATGTAAGTTTTTGAGTAATACATTTAAAACGTAGAACTATTTAAGAACTTGAGTTAATTAATGTTTTTGTTACTATTTACGTATACAGGTTTTGCTGGGTAGAGTTACTCATGCGTTTATTGTTCTATTTTTGTGCAATGTACTGAGTTATATACGCACGTAGGCTATTTTGTTTTGCCGCTTATAAAGTCGGTGTTGTGGGTTTAATAGTTAAAACCACTTTTGTTAAGATGTTGTGTATTCTTAACGTTTTTCTTATTATAAAAGTGTTCGGTTAAAATTACCGGGACTGATTGTATGGTGTGCCATAAGTGCAATTGTAGTCAATGGTGACTTGAGTTTTCCTTTTGTATACGTGGCTTGTGACTTAAAAAAATGTTATTTAATTCAAAGGTTCCTGATGTTATCCAATGTTAATCTATCCATGTGTGTGTTGGCAATGAACTTACCAGACCGGGATACCCACTGGGAGCCAGTTGGCGGGAGTCCGTCGTGAAACGGGTCGTGTCTGGATAAACGTGGTTTAGAGTCAACGATATTGAGGATTAATAGAGACTTTAATTTCTGTGTATTGTAAATAATAGCTGTAAAAATATGTTGTAAATATTGTTTTTATTGATTTTATTTATAGATAAAAAAAATTGTAAATAGAAAAAAATATCTTGTTATATCTGACTGGACAGAGCACGACGGCTGTCGTGACACTTGACCATAAGTTTTGAACGGTGAGGTCTAATGCTTTCGTACTTCAAATTTGTAATCTTTTTTACACATTTTTTTGACCTTTCATTGGATACCAACAACTTTTACACTTTGACCTTGACATTGGAGATTTAACTACTTTTTAAAAACTTTAACTTTGGTCACAACTTTTGAACGGCAGATACTAGGACTTTTATATTCAGATGTGTATTCTTTGTGGCAAGTCCTTTCATTGGATATCAACAACTTTGACCTTTTGACCTTGACCTTAAAGATTTATGTACTTATGTAAAAACTTTAACCATGACCATAACTTTTGAACGGTAAGGGCTAGGGCGTTCATACTTCACATACTGTATGTAATCCTTGTGAGAAAACATTTCATCAACAACTTTGAACCTTTGATCTTGACCTTGGAGTTGACCTACTTTTAAAAAACGTTAACTTTGGCCATAACTTTTTAACGGTCAAGATATGGGTTTTCATCCTTCAAAAAATCAACTTCAATGATAAATTCTAAGAAATGACATATGATAGGATGTTCATATTAGACATGTTAGACACAATATGTCATAAAAAATAACATATCACCAACAAAGACACCGAAAGCGGGGGACAACAATTCTTTGAATTTGCTTGTTTTCCATTTTGTTTATCCTTAAATTATGCTCCGAAGATATGATATGCTGAACTTATAAAACACCATTAAAGGAATCTATTTCTCCGATTTGATAAATCTGTAGGCACCTTTCATTTAATCGATCTTGACCTTAAGCTTAAGAAGTCGACTAACGTTTTTATCAGATTAAGCATGTCTTTGACAAAAATCTGGTTTTGTATCCGAATATTTTGAGCTCCTGAAGACGAGTTATTGCGTACTCTGTTTCACCAAAAGCTTCATCGGTTTTTCTACCCACATGTAATTCGATATGTTATCTCAGAGCTTATTTTGATATGGACTGACTGTCTTTAGGGTCTTCCATAATCTTTTTTTCTGTTGCTCATTGTCGCCACTGTTAGACTTATTCTTTTTATCTTACATTTTTTCTTGGCCACTGATAATGCATGATACCTATTATAATGGCAAAGTTCATGTTTGGCTCTTGTAGATCTGAAATAAGTGTCAAATCAAAAACTAGAATAGGAGATGCACAGTATGGCACTTTGATGCAAAGATTTGGTGAAAGTCTGGTTTTTTTACTCAGTTGTATAAGAGAAGTTGCGGATAAGAGATGCGCACCCCGCAGCCTAAGGGACGGACGACTATAAAGACAGACGATCACTATATACCCTCCAATTTTTGAAGCGTGTGTATATTTAAGAAAGATCGGTTGTTCCGGTGACAAGATATTTGTTTTCCTTTGTTTTCCTTTCATGAGACTGTTTTTGCCAAATAAAATACGAATTGTTTTCATTTTCTACTGTTGCATTATCAATTAAGTACTTTGGTGATTTCATCCTCGAAAGAGCCAATTTGGTGTTGCCTTTTCATTTGATCTGTCATTTCTTTGCTGGCTTCTCTATCCTTTTTTAAGTTGAGATTATTAAATCTTTATTATAAAAGTTCTATCCCGAGTATATTTGCAAGCTATTATTAATATGGTATAAGTTGAAAGTTTATGCACCATTGTGGAATAACATAAAAAGATGAACAGTATTCAAGCCCAAAAGTCCATTCAAATAACATTAATCAGGAGCAGTAAAAACGTTTACCTCTTTTATAACAGAGGTGAAATTGGATGTCATGGAGATATGAGCATCCCTCATTGATCGGTCACACCTGCCCTGTGCCCCATGTTATGTTAAGGTAGGATTCTTCTCTGGATTTTGTCTAGATGAAATGTTCAATGTATGAGAAGGATATGGAAATAACGAACAGTATTCAATCTCAACGTCCATTAAACAAATATACAAAATAAGAGCAGAGCAAACACGGACCTCCGAAACATCAGAGGTGGGATCAGGTGCCATGGAGGAGTGAGCATCCCCTGCCGACCGGTCACACCCGCCGTGTGCTCGTTGTCATAATCAGGAAATAACGGAAAAAATCCGTGGTCAATTCAGTGTATAAATAATGGACTAACTATTGGTATGAAAAACGTCAGTCAGCATTTCATTCAATGATAAATTGTATTTGCTGACAAGGTCATTGTATCAACCATAGAATTTACGAAATGATGACTTTAAACGAGACTGTTGATATTCTTGTTTCATCAACTTGCTTGTCAATAATTTACCTCGTTTAAGAAATTGTTCATACGTAGAGCATGCTCTTGCGTATCGAATCAACTGAGATATAAATACTCCGTATGCAGGTGATGAAGGTATATTGCTGCATAAGTAAGGGAAGTTGACGATAGAAAAGTTAAAGTCATCACGTTTATCATATAGCTTGGTTGTTAGATTACCATTAGTGTCTTTTTCAAGTAAAATATCCAAGTATGAAGCAGAAGTGTCGGACTCCGTGGTATCTTTAATCTCAAGCTCACCAGGATATATCGTGTCGACGTAGGAATGGAAATTATCATTGTAATTGACAATACGTCGTCGATATATCTAAATGTCGAGTTGAAGGCCACAGCAAGTGTTTTCTTCTTTTCACGCAAAAGATTTTGCATAAATTCTGCTTCATATGAATATAAAAATAAGTCTGCTAATAACGGAGCGCAATTTGTACCCATGGGAATTCCAATAGATTGTTGGAATACCTGGTCTCCAAAAACCACATAGATATTGTCAATCAGAAACTCAAGCATCTTCTTGATGTCAACTTCAGAGTACTTATGTGTGCAATCAGAATCTGTTTTAACAAAATAATTTTTCAAATGACCAATGACGAGGTAAGTAAACTTACGAGTTCCATTTTTGTTGAAGAAGCAGCTGTCAATGATATCAAAAAGCCTGGATTTTAATTTGTCGTGGGGAATTGTTGTGTATAAAGTAGAAAAGTCGTAAGTTTTTATGCTGTTGATTTTTGTAAAGTCTTGTGATTTCAAATTGTCCAAAAGTTCTTTAGAATTTTTAAGTATCCACATCTGATTTACACCACTTCTTGAATATATAGTTGTACAGTACTCTTGAAGTTTTTCCTTCACTACTGTCAATATTTTAGTGAGAAGTAACGAAAGAGGCTTGGTAGAACATTTACTGGAACCTGCAATGTATCTTTGTTTGTAAGGATTCTTATGAAGTTTCGGAATCCAATATATATAAGGTAGTTCAAATTCATTTTGGCTCTGTGGAATATAAAAAGTATTCAAAATTGACAGGTGATTTTGAAGAATTTCTTCCTTAGAAAGAGAAGTATATGTATAAGTAGGATTACCACTTGTAGAATTAAATCCAAGTTCTTCTAGAATGCAATTTATATAATGAGCCTTACAAACGAAGACAATGTTGTTACCTGCTTTGTCGGCAGGAACCAGTACGTACTGATCGTGTAATCTATCTAATTCTTTTTTCACTTCTGGTTTATTGAACACAGAAGGATAGATGGTTTTCATTTTGCCCCTCAATCTTTTAATACGTGACTTTAACATGGATCTGAAACATTTAATCCATTCTGACAAGGTGTCAATGTCTTCTTTTTCATATCTGGCCCATATATGCTTATATATAT
The DNA here is from genome assembly GCF_032062105.1 of Saccostrea cuccullata. NCBI lineage: Eukaryota > Metazoa > Mollusca > Bivalvia > Ostreida > Ostreidae > Saccostrea > Saccostrea cuccullata. Next base: position 28,543 of record NW_026938651.1, on the reverse strand, counting down.
ATCTCTTATCTCTAATATATTAAGAGATTTGAAAGATCATCAAATAGTCTATTTCATTTTCCAGTTCTTAGGAGGAAAAATTCTGAGAATTATCAACTTTTCTAAACTTGTGTCATGATATTAAGTCTCCTCAAAAGATAAAAAAAAATGTATCATCTGTTTTTAAAATTTGAACCTTCCCTCGGCACTCGGGAACATTGAGCAGTAGGGGATCTTTATCGTTATCGTTCCAAACCCACGGTGATACGGGGTCTCGTTTTTAAAGTCTCATCCGAACACACAGCCTTCAGATCCTGATCTACAATACTTCAAATGATCAAATGGAATATCAATTAACAACATTATTAAAAATGTTTAAATGGATGCTTTCGGCTAAAACTCAGGGAGAGGATGTTGTGAATTAAATGCTAGCTGAATCAATTATTACTTGTCTCTTAAATATTCATAATAAGAACATACTGTTGAAATATCCAGATTTTTGTCTATATTATGTATATATACATTTTCAAGACGTGTCCATTGTTAACTTAAACTAGATATCCATGATATGAAAAATAAATCTGATTCGACTCGCTTTAATTCATAAAATACTGTCAAAGTGCCTTTCTAGGATATTTACCTTCTTGGAAATGAATATCAAGAATTACACAAACAACAAAACTTTGTTATTAAAATTCTTTTTAATCTATCTAGCTTTTACACAATCAATTTAGCCAAAGAAATGTACTTTGTAATTACATGGACTTAACTCAGCAACGAAGAATCGCTTTGATGAATTCCCTATCGGTCCTGAGTGATATGCCCTTGCAGTATTTCCCATGATGCCCAGCGAAGAAAATATTGAGCAGGATTCTGCCTTTGCACTAATCCAGCTGTAGATAGTATCTGCATTTTCAGAGTTTTCGTAATTTCCACATCGTCTAACTCTTTTATGATGACAATCATCACAGGAATTCATGCAGCTGTGAGGGGGATAAGAACAATCTGTGTGCGGACCAGATCTAAAACATTCCGCACAGATCCAGATATGTTCACAACTGTACGGCGGGTACGAACAATTTATCTCTGTCTTTGTTGTGGAACACTGAATGAAACGTGATGTATCATGACAATTTTTCTTTAGTAAAGTGACAAGCTGTTGCACAAGGGTAATATTTAACGATGGATTCTCTTTTTCTACACTATCAATTACGAGATCTTTTCCATGTGCCGTTTTTTTAACTCCCTCACAAACATGTACATGTAAGGTAATCCTTGTATTAGGATTTATAATGACAAGCAGTCTCTCCAAAAATACTTTCTTGAAAGTTTATCGTACAAACGTTGACCAAACTTTGCATAGTCAACATTACCATTTTCAAGTGTAAATTTATCAATGTCCTTGAGTGATTGGTTGTAATATTTGCTTTCTAATTCAAAATCAACCGTTTGCATTTTATTTTGAAACAGTTCAATTCGATAATTCCATTGCTGGGAATGCAATAGAATAACGTTGTCATATCCTTTCAGAGTCAGGTATCCTATTTCTAGTTTTGCAGAAACGAGAAGCAATTTTAATATTCCAAGCATAAATATTCTCATCTTCCCTCTATCATTCTCCGTGCAATTCATTATTGATCTTATAAAACCTTCGCTTCTTGAGCCATTGTCGTACATAAATGCTGCAAACAGTTTCGACCACTATTAAGATAATCTGTCTCATAACTGTGGATAAAAATGTATTTTTGATCAGCATATCCAGACACCGGTAATTGAAATAATTGAGTGAAATGATTGGAAACGGTTTTAATCCTGGCTTCCAGATTTGAATAAACGTTATGAAAACTTGTCCTTTAGATCAATCGAGTGACATCCAAAAATTGCGCATTTACTTGATGAAATCTTCTGTTAATTGTGTCTGTGAGGTTTCGCAGAAATTTGAGTTCAGGAGATTTGTTTGGAGTTGGAGATTTACCAAAAAGAAGTTTACAACAGAAGAAAATTCTTTGATAAAAGGTCACATTCTTTGCCACATTTTTAACAACATTTGTAAAAGCCCCGTTGTTTATATCATCCGTGACAGTTTTAACTGCAAGTAGGGCACTCATTTGCTGGGCTTTGGCATTAGACCATGTCACAGCAATAAAGATGCCGAGAAGAAATACCTTAGACGTTACCTTCATTTTTGTGAAATCTATAATAAAAATAATTATTTTAAGATTTATTTAACTATGCATCACGAATTATATATCTACAATCATTTTTTTATTTTCAAAGTTCATCTGTTTATTGGTATTTTTAGTTCTGAATTTATTAAGAAAATTTTTTCCAAAACAAAAAAGGCAGAAAATATTTTTAAAATACACTTTTTAGAATCTTAAAGATACGGTTGACCGCAAGCAAAATCTTCATGAAAAGTCTCAAATTAGAAACATAAGTCCTAAGAAGAAAGGCTTTAATAACTTATCACAGACCTTTACACTCTGAAATTTGTAAATAAAAAAGAAATTTACTTAATTAAGATTTTTGTAACAATTATGTCATTCCATATCAACTCACCTCGTCGAAACACGTTGATATACTGTCATAGATTGAGAGACTTTTCTTTACATAGTTTTTCTTATCAAACAAGGACAAATATGGCTAATGTATACAGTTTAATACGGTTCATGATAAAGAAAACTTATTCATTTGTAATTCACACGGCAATGCAGAATAGTAAATATAGAGTAGATGTGAAGAACACTAATATTAAATAAGTACAATTAACTGTTTGATTATATGTTAATTTAAAAAAAATTCTCAACGTGATCTTGGAATATAAAAAAAGACGAAAATAGATTAATTGATTGTATGTTGTTTAACGTCCCTCTCGAGAATTTTTCAATCATATGGAGACGTCTAAAATGAAACAAAAGATTCAGTTTTAGACGAAATAAAATTATGTTGAGACTACATTAAATGTAGCATTCATACGCTCTAAGTATGGATAATAATAACATGTGGCTTAACCATCTCGAACGTTGAAAGGACTGTTAACATTTCAATATCAATTGTGCAGTCTTTATGATTCTTTAAAGAAATAAATCTATAAAAGTTATGGTAAACCAGGTGTGTTTGTTATGTATGCAGATTAAGTCCATCGGTAAAGGAGATCGATTGATTGTTCATTTGTTTACGGGTGAAAAGGTTGAATCTGTGCTACGCATGATTCAGTCATAAGGTAGATTTTTGGGTGGTACGTTATTCGAAGTTCGCCGATACATTGCAACAGACTAATTCCCCGCCCCGCCCCACCCTACCCTTCCAGTATCGATGTTGTTCGTATTTACGTTGACTTAAGCTTATCGCTTTTTATTACATCTGTTTCTTTTGTAGAATGATATGAATATCAGAAGTTCAACTAAAGACTGTGCTTTCATTCAAGTCTGTTGCACTCGCGAGCTCATCCTATATAAAGTGTTTTTGATTTTTATTTATCAATAATTTATGTTCGTTTTAACTGGGGAATTCAGAACATAATGAACATTACAATCATAACCTCGCAGTCAGGTTCCTAGCTGCAGATCTGTAGCGTTATGCTTTTACATATATGTGTATTTGACCATAACGCTACAGATCCCGTAAAAAAGGTGCTATTTACTCGCAATAGTTTTGCACACTTTGGGGGAGAATTTCTCCACTTTCATCAAGATCAAGCATTGGTCAATCAACTACCTTTCACATCCTAAGTAATTCTAGACACATCCTGTAGCCAATAAGTATATTTTATCCACCTCCCAACAATTTATAGACGCTTAAAGTGAATTTACAGCAATCTAACAAATTTAATTCAGCGAGATTATCACTTATAGAGAAGGATATAGAGATAACGAACAGTGTTCAATCTCAAAGTCCATTAAACAATATACAAAATAAGAGCAGAGCAGAGACGACTATAAAGGGTTCGATTCGGAGATGGATAAAATATTCATTTCAGCTAAATAATTTGCCTAGAATTAGGAAGTGAAAGGTAGTTGATTGAATGATGCTGGAAAGTGGAGAAATTCTCCCCAAAAGTGCGCTAAAAATATTGCGCCATAGATTGCACTGTTTTTGCATTACGGGATCTGTAGCGTTATGGTTAAAGACAAATATATAAAACCATAAAGCTACAGATCTGTAGCTATCAGTTCCAGTCCTGCAGATTTTACTTTGCAGTGCTGCATCTGTTACAAACTTATACTGTTTGTCGATCATTGCCTCGCACTGTAATGCTTGTGATGCATCAAAGCATTTTTGCTGGCCCTTTACGTGAGCATCACTAAGGAGGAGGAACCCCATTGCAGTCACCATTCCTAGACAGCTTCGACTTTCCATGGATGTGTTCTGCAGGGCTAAATTAAATTTCCAGTTAATACTGAAATGCTTTGTTACAGATAAGTTTAATTGATTAATTATATGTTGGGCCAGAGAATCAGACTTAAATACTAATAGCCAGGGTTTCAGAAACATTAAAATAAAGATTATTCGCAACTATAATCGGGTTTTTCCGACATGTTAAAAACGACAAATTTGTTATGTAATCATACCCTTTGATTAAAATTGAAATACATTATAAGTAATGGCTCCAAAGTTGTTCAAAACTTTATTGAATGTAAGGATAGATCATAAAGTTATACCTAAGAATGGACACTCAAAGTTATGTATCTAAATTGTTAATAAGGAGGAAGCACGGCTACATTTTGCAATGTTTAATTAATCCTATGGCGTTAATACTTTCGAGGTGTTCTTTCGAGCTTGCTTGGAAGGCCGAGAAGACGATGTATACATGTATAAAGAACTTTATTCGGTAATAATCAATATTTGCCCTTGACGGAGAAATATTTTATTACGTTCTTAAACAGGGGGATATATGCTGACTTCAAAACACCTGATTATTTCATAAGCAATGGCGTCATATGTTTGAAATGACGTCACGAAAATGACGTAACTTTAAAATTTCCATGATTTCTACAGAAAAATGTATATTTTACGTCGATATTTTGAGTTAAAATCACCGAGCGCAGGTCTGATCAGGCTTCATATTAATTTTAAGATAATGTGAAGAATGATTATATCAATAAAACGTGTAAATATTGTTCCTGAGCAAACTTGTGCTCTATAAATTTAAAGCTAAAATTGGTGAAATTTTGTCTATTTTGTCCTCTTTATAAAAAATGATATAAAATCGGACTAGTTTGTGACGTCATAAAAACAAAAATTATTAAACTGCTTTGAAACTATAATATGTTAGGTTAATTCATATTTCCAATACAAGTTATAGAATTTAGCATATTTCAAGAATTTTTCAAAATTTGACTTTTGTGGGGGCAAAGATATGCAGTATAAAGCATATAGTTATTTCTCTACCAAAATCTCCAAAGAGTCATTATTTTAGGTGGATATGTAGAGGTTGCAGGTGTTTAGGATTATCGTGTTACTTTTCACAGGCAAAAGGGTCATTTTCAACGCTGAGTAACGACCTGGCTTCATGTTTTTCGACGTTGACAGCTGACTGTGGCCGAGAGTCATTTTTATTTGGGGGTCATTTTTGTCTTAATAACGGCATTTTAATTTTTTTAAATAAAAAAAAGAATATTTCAAGTTTAAATTCTTTAAAACTCTTCTTTATAATCAATTACTGAAAATAAACGACAGATACATGTATGTCTTTAATGAATTCATGAAAATTAAAAAACATTTAAATATATGTAGCAATTATGAAAAAAAAGACACGATTTATATATATATATATATATATATATATATATATATATATATATATATATATATATATATATATATATATATATATATATATATATATATATATATATATATATATATATCCTAAACGATGTTTACTGTTATTAATCACGTTTGTTACAACGCACTTTGAAAAATTACGCACTTTGAAAAATTTTTTCAAAGTGCGTTAAATTTTGGGACCAAGTCAACGCACTTTGAAAAAATAAAATTTCTTTTCAAAGTGCGTTAATAAGGACCATATTAACGCACTTTGAAAAACTGTGTATTGATTTGTCAATATTCCTGCAAATCTTAGGTATGATAAATAATTGAACCTGTTTGATAAGTCTTCTGTGAAGAGGTCACATCAGAATGTGAAAGTGAGCGATTTTGATTTTTCCATACTTAGAAAATTCTTTCTCGCTTAAATGCTTTACTGTACCAAATTTTTTTTCAAGTTTGCATGCATTTTATGTAAACTTAAAGGATGAGGTGACTTGCGGCCCCTCGTATAATGACAAAAAAATTAAATGTCTAAATTTTACTCAAATTTTAGTATGTAACTCATCACTGATAAGTGTACCTTTATAGAATACTATTTTTAACAAAAATAGAAACGTGATTTGAAAGATATAGGTCTTTTATTGGGGTAGGGGTATCATGTTTACATTCAATTCCCATTGCATTTTAACCCCGCCCCACTCTTTGAAGCCCTTAAAATATACGAGCGCATGTAGGTACAATTTTCTCCTTTGACTGGTCACTGTATTTTATTGAAATCCACCTATATGTGAAAGGACAAAATTGTACCTAACTGCGCTCACATGCTATTTTTTAAAAAATTGTAAAATCTAGGTGGCCTTTCCCATTATAAACAGATCGACGGAACTAGATTTTCTGACGTAAGAATGAATTCATATGCTAATCGAGGCACAGGCGATACTTTCTAATTGACCAATCAGCTAAAAGAAATTCGTTACGAGTGAAGACCACAAAAATACTATGGAAACATGCTTGGAATTTTACTGCTTTCCGATATCTATTTATGCATTTGAGTCACAGATTAGACACGGATCTACATATATACCATTTCCGAAACCACAGCAAAATTTATATACAGTTACAAACAACTGAAAGAATTCATGATATGGTTTTGTAGCGTGTTTGGTGAGCAATTCGCTAGGTCTACACGTATTCCCGAGTATCGGTGAATACAAGTTTCATGTGCATTTCTTGTTCTAAAAACCGTAAATGCTGAGGACCGGAAAATCCATGCGTATTATTAAGTATAAACAGCATTGGCTGACCATTATAAAAGTTTGAAATATAGAAAAGGATAACTGGTAAATTGACCTTAACCACGTGTGTGCGATAAAATGTAAACGTAGTAAACCAGCATGTTTTGTTGTTCTGTCATCGGATTGGACAATGACTAAGTGCGAAATAATAACAATAGCCATATAAGGTGTTCTCGGACACGCATGTCCCTCTATTGTACTAAGACCCGCCCATTCTTTTGCCATAAAAGAAAATATTCGCACAAACCTGGCCGAACTTAGCTGTGATAGGGTCTAAAAAATCAAAGATAATGCAGTATTTCTTGTAATTAGAATGTGCCTGAACAATTGAAACTATTCAAAAGGTGTCGTTTTTATTCACTCATGTTTGAAAACTACCAGCATCGTTGTAGATTAAATATAATACGTCGTGGAAAAAGGGACCCCAGATAGCAGTTATGTCACCTCATCCTTTATTGAAAGTTTTCAACGTCATACCAGTTATGTAAACACATATATTTGGGTGTAGCATAGGCATCAGTACCGGAAAGGGGGGTTACATGTAGGCACATAAATATTTTGCAAAGATATACATAATATATACATGTATGCATTAAATATTGGGGCTTACCTGTGGGGTCAACTTTCAATTTGCTACCGACGGCTATGTACAATGTTTAAGAAAAAAAGAGTTGGGATGAGAGACCTTCTACTCGTCTTCTCCTTGTTCTCAATGAGGTTAAATGAGTTCATGTAAATTTAAAAAAGTTTTTCGAAAGATATAATTATTACAATTTGATTTCCTCTATTACTAAAATCTAAGTCTAGAATTTTTATTTTCATTCATATCTTTTTTTCAAAGTGCGTTAAATGCCTCCATGGTAAAAAATTATTATGTGCATTCTTAACGCACTTTGAAAAAATTTTTCAAAGTGCGTTGAGTGTGTCCAAAATTTAACGCACTTTGAAAAATTTTACGCACTTTGAAAAAAAATTTTCAAAGTGCGTTGCCACACACGTTCTTTCTTCAAGAATTCTCTGCTAATTTAAAGCAAATCTTACTACTATCTACTGTCTGCATTTGAAAAATGCACGAATAATATTTTGGAAGTTTTTAGTAACGAATTGTAAGACCGTTGCAGGCTGCGATAAGTTGGTGTCTATTTCCGCGTAATATTTATTTCCGTGTGAATTGCAATATGTTCCTTTTATCGTGGGCAGCATTCCAGATAGAAAACTATATAATGCTTTCTCTCTGTTTATTCCCGAACATTAATATCAACTGACAAGGTAAGTATAAAAAAAAATAATGTGAAACATACTTCTACACTTTAAATACTCCTAGTATAGGCCTTAAGGCCATATGTAAGTTTGAACTTTAGGTCATAGTATTACGTAGTTTACACTTCATTGGGTTCTTCCCTGGAGTTGAAGAGTTCCACTAAACGAAGGATATGTGTGCAATATATTTTTTCTAAGCCTATATATGGATTTGTACACCTCTTCTAAAACAATTTTTGGTGAAAGAAAATCTGGAATTCATGTTTTGTAATTTTTATACATTTTTCTTTGATAAATACAAAATTTCAATTTTCTAAGTTCTGCAAATTATAATAATAGCTGTTGAAGCCGCTTCTTTAAAACCTTAAGCTTCTGGACATTTTTTAAAGTTTTTTAAAATGTCATTTTCAATGACAAATTAAGTCATGAATACAGGGGGGGGGGGGTATATTCGACAAAGGAAATTTTTTCAATATTACCTACAGTCTCTCAGAAAGCTGTAATTTGTATGTTTATGGCCTCTTTTTTAAAAAATATCAAATTTAATATAGGTATTTACTTTTCTTATGAATTCAAATTGAAAATACCCTATTTTCTACATAATTCTGCTAATTACGAGCTGTAAAGTACAGGAAAAGAAAATTGAAAGTGAATATGACGTCATAATGAATCCATACGCGGATCTAGAGGGGGGTCGGGGGGGGGGGTCAAGACCCCCCCATGGAATTTACAAGGTTAAAAAATGTACTAAAGCAAGAAGACCCCCTTGGAAAACGCTGTACACCCTTGGTAAACGGGAATACGTGTGAAATCGGTAAGGAAAGTGAAGGAATTTGGGCAAAGAAGTCATGGACTACCCCCCCCCCCACCCTCAACCCCCCACGAAATAGGTTTTTGACGTTTGGGCGAGTTTAGGTTTTTTTTTTTTTGCTTGTCGAGAAATTTCTTTGACAGGGGTGGACCCCCCCCCCCCCAAAAAATTTCTGGATCCCCGCCTGGGATCTGGCAACAAAAAATAAGTTCAAAGTCATTTACTAGTTCTTATAACATTACGGGGGCCGTCTGGGGTTTTATCGTGTGAAAACTACAATAGCGAAACTCTTTATTTTTATACCATATACAATAAGTTACATTAACTTAAGTGTACATGTAAAGTTTGGGCGAAATCTACCGTCCAGGTATTTTTAAGGGACCGTCTCAAAATATAGGTACATTAACTATAGGATTATGAAGGAAAATGTCAATTTTAAGCACTTTAAAGCAAATTAGATAAATACTACTGTAAAAATAGACTTTTTGTTCAAACTGTAATATATGATGATTGAGTAATACTATATTGTACATTATGTGTAAGAAAAACAAAATTCTACCGTTTTGTTACCAGAGGGGGCATCTCAAAAGGCCAAAAATTAACGAAATTCCGTTTTTATAGAGCATAACATAATATGGCTGGCACAAACGTATTATACGAAATATTAAAAGTATGATGGAGAGATTCTCAAATTTTCATAGCGTACGTTTACTTTTTATCAAATAACATTTTCATTACTCTTTATTTACGAGCTTCAGTTTATGATAACGTCAAAAACACACTATATAACGACGTCAACCTACCTATCAGTTGCAAAATTGGTTAAAAATTACGTTATATAATTACATTTTTGAACCTATAATTTCTTATTTGTTTAATTTTATTAATCAAGTGAAAAGAGTTGCTTTAAAACAGTAAATACGCTTCATTTTAAGATGGTACAGTCGGCCCCCTTAAACGTTTTTTTTGCAAGATGGTTACTCTGTGAATTTTATATGGACTGGTTAAAACATTTTTTCAACATAATTTCAGGATTCACAAAGAATGCAGATCTCTTACAAGTTCCTCCTCCTCGGCATCATCTTAATTGTTGCGCCGTTGTCAAATATCAACGCAGAGTTCAGCAGTGACCTTCGTATAATTATAACTGTCACAAACGATATAAGCCATGGGAAATTTTTAAATGTTGTGAAAAATGTGGCAAAGGATGTTGCCCCCTTTTTTAATATATTCTCCTCCGTTGTAAAACTGATATTTGGCATTTCTTCAACTCCGACCGATTCTCTTGAGCTCAAACTTTTACGAAACCTTTCCGACACAATAAACAGAAGATTTGACCAGGTAGACGCCGAATTTTCTGATGTCACTCGATTGATCCACTGGACAACTTCGCAGACTGTTTATTCAGATCTGGAGGCCAAGATCCATGTTGTTTCCGAACAATTTACTCGAATATTTCAGGTACCACAGTCAGGATATAACGAACAAAAGAATTTATTTCTCCACAGCTATGAGACTGATTATCTTGATAGTGGTTCCAAATTGTTTGCAGCGTTTATGTTCGATAATGGCTTAATTAGTAAAGGTTTGATAAGACCAGCAATGAAGTACACGGAAAATGATAGAGGCAAGATGAGAACATTCATGATTGGCATATTGAAATTGCTTCTTGTTTCGGCAAAACTAGAAATAGGATACCTGACTCTGAAAGGATATGACAACGTTATTCCATTCTATACTCAGCAATGGAACAATCGAATTGGACAGGTTCAAAATAAAATGCAAATGGTTGATTTAGAATTAGAAAACATATATTACAGCCAATCACTCCAGGACATTGATAGATTTACACTTGACAATGTGAATGTTGACTATGCAAATTTTAATATTTACATTTCCAATGTCTTTGTCCGAGATAAAATTAACATTTGTAAATGTAATTGATTTCCTCATGAATGTTTTGGCGCGGTTCCAAAAAAAACCACGTGCAGGGCGGAACAACACCTAGAGAGAAGCAGGCTTGGAGCCCGTGGATTGGCGGAATCAAAGCATGTAAATATAAGGAATAACTGTCAGATTTTTCAAATTCATGAAGATGATCAATGGATTGGCTTGTGTGATAATTTTATGCATAAACGCCTTCGGCGTTTATGCAAATTATCACACAAGCCAATCCATTGATCACTTCATGAATTCGAAAAATAAGACAGTTATTCCTTAAGTCAGCGTTTGTACGATAAACTTTCAACGAAATATTTCTGGCGGGATTGGCTTGTCATAGTACACGAACATGCACGCGGTGTATATTCACACTCCCATGTCTGCAAAGGAATAATGAAAACAGCTCACGGAAAGGATATCGTGATTGATAGCGTCCAAAAAGATAAACCATATTTAAATATTACCGTTGCTGAACTCCTATACAAGTCTTTACAGAAAACGTGCCAAAACACAGCAGAATACATTCCATGTGCACAGGTAGATCATTGTTCGTACCCTTACTACAGTTGTGGTGGCTCCAGTACTTGTTATGATTACCTAACCGGGAGCAGACCATGTCGAAGAATAAAACGCTGTGGAAGTTATGAGAATTCTAAAAATGCAGACACTATCTACAGTTGGTTCAGTGCAAACGCCGTATCTTGTTCTGCATTTTCTTCTTTGGGAATCATGCCGATTGGTCAAAGAGCATATCATGCAGGCCCTACAGGGACTGGAAATTCATCAAGCCGATTTTTTCTTGGAGATTTAAGTCCATGTAATTACAAAGTACATTTCTTTGACTAAATTATAATAATTTTAATAAAAAAAATAACAACATACAAAGCATTTTCATAATTCAGTTTTCTAATTCCAATTTGCCTCATGATATGTACATGTACAAGGCTATTGAATGACAGTTATAATTTCATGTTATCTCGCTTTAAATAAAAATCACAAGAATAATATGGCAAACCTCTCTTTAGCTCACACTGAGCCGAAGGCTCAAGTGAGCTTTTCTGATCAAAATTCGTCCGCTGTCTGTCGTTGTTGTTAACTTTTCACATTTTCATCTTCTTCTCAAGAACCACTTGGCCAATTTCAAACAAACTTTCCACAAATTATAAAGGGGATTCAAGTTTGTTCAAATGAAGGGCCAAGCCCTAGGCTCTAAGGTGGAGATAATAATGAATTAATGAAAAATTAATGGTATCTTTTTAAAAATTTTCTTCTCCAGAACCATTGGGCTAGGAAAGATGAAACTCGTGTGGATGCACCCACAGGTAGTGTGGATACAAATTTGTTCAAGTCATGACCCCCGGGGAAGGACGGGGCCACAATGGTTGATCTAAGTTTTACATAGAAATATATAGGAAAATCTTTAAAAATCTTCTCCAGAACCACTTGGCCAGGAAAGATAAATCTCACGTGGAAGCATCCACAGGTAGTGTAGATATGTTTGTTCAAATCATGACCCCCGGAGGTGGGATGGGGCCACTTCATAGAATATGGCGGCATGAAGCCTCATAGTTCATGTTCTCATGAATTTTCAAAAACTAAATTCATTTCTGTATTATGAATGCAATTTTGAGTTCAGGTTCATAGTTGGAGAAAACAGAAAGTATGCAAATACTAGATGCTGTCATGAGACAGTAATACCCGCACTAAGGTGTTTGCCTCTAAATGCACACTCCTCTAAAATTGGGCTTTACCAAGGAAAAAGTCAATATAATTCAATAATTTACATAATAGGGCCTCCATGTATTCATCAAATTGAGCATAATATTCTCAAGTGAACATGTGACCCATGGGCCTCGATCTTATAGGTACATGTATTTCATATTCGTAATTCATTACCAGTCTGAAATTAAACAACAGAATTCAATTAATGATGTAAATTAGGTTTGAAACAAGGGGGGGGGGGGGGGTAAATTTTTGGCCCATAATTGTTGGAACTTTTTAAATCTATTTTCTCATATAGATCAACAAAAAATATTATTCAAATTAGTGTAAAGCGTTTTTGATGATTTTTTTCAAAATGTACAAACTTTTTTTATACTTGATTAGGCAGAAACACCTTGAAAGCTGCCATATACCATGTATACCCAATCAATTTAGTCAACCCCCACCCCTCTCCCATCAACACACACACACACACACACACACAAACAAACCATATTTTCCTGTTTTTGGAAATAGGCCTAGATGGCAAAGTTAAGATAAAACATCTTTAATTTGTAAATAATAATTTTGAATTTGTTCTTATACTGTAAATGTATTTGAAGACCTGCATCACATTGGACTAGCGTCACGTACCTAACTTAAGTACTAGTTAAGGTCTTCCGTCTTCACGGAAGACCTTCTAGTGATTCTACTGTTTCTTATTATTATTATTATTTTTATTTTTTTCCCCAAAATTTTGTGCAGGCGATTTCTCGAAAACTGTTCAGTGGTTTTCAATGAAACTTTCAGGAATTATGCGTCATTATATGAAGTTGTGGCATGACAAGGAAAATTTGGAATACTCACCTTCGGTTCCAAGATATTGACAGTTTTCTGATTTCAAAACGGATTTTTGTTCCCCCTTTTTTTCAAAAATGGCTTAAGATTTTAACTGGAGACTTATTAGAGATGATAGATGATCACTTCTAGATTTGCGGAATCACCTTTTTGTGCGTCGTTACTACTTCCGGTTGCTATTGGAAGCGAAATTAAAAAGTCCGTATTTTCTAACTTTTTTGTTTTTCAATATTTTTCATTTATTTTTGGAATGCTAATAGAAACCTTTCTTTTAATGCTTACTGTATCATTTGTTTGAATATTGATAAATTCAAACTCTAGATATTAACATTTAAAAATCTGAAGCGGGTCCAAAATGGCGGCTGTCTCTGTCATTTCCGACATTTCGCAATTCAGGGTTTACGAAGTCAGCCGAGCGTTTGCTTGAATGAAAGTAAAATAGGATAAATGAAATGTAAAGGAATACTTGGATTCTCACGTCGTTGTTACGTTATAATTCTGTGTCAAACTATGGTTTAATCCTTGGTCGTCTGAAACGTCTTCTATAATTGGTTTTGGCTGGTTCTCAAAGTAGAAAAAGAAAAGACTAAATGTGCAAATGAAATACGATACCTAGTATCTTTTGTTTCGGAAAATTAGATTTTAAATCATAGGTATAAGTAATAGTTTTTAAGAAACAATATGGATGTACATAGTAAGTATTAAACGTAACCACTGTTTTGCTCATGCAGACTTGTGTCATATTCAACTAATAGAAAAGAAAAAAAATAAGAAAATCATTTTTCAAAATATCGTTGAATGGAGTTCATATTAACTTTCTTGTCTCAAAGATCTGATTTAAATTATTGAACATAAATGGTATCTGATTCCCTGACTGTAGTAGGCATGCTTTTATCAATATATGTATGTTCTTAGTGGGGATGAACAGGAAATTTAAAAAAAAAAAAAGGTAAAAAGTTTACCAGATTCACTGATTTAGTTTTATTTATCTATATACGATATGGAATGTGTAAGTATGCTAAATATACTTTCTTAACCTTGAAATTTAAGCTATAAGAACATTCTTGTTTCATTTCCATCGAAGCTATCGCACCTATTTCATGGAACATTCCAAAGAAAAAAGCGCGAAGATTTACTCGTGCTGTTTGACACAAAATTATGAATAGTGACCTGCCTTTCATTATTCGAAAACAAATGTACTGTTGCAGAAGTATATACAAGTACATTTAGAGGTTTGGTTCTTATAGAGTAATAGTAAGCGGTTTGGATTTTCATGGTAACGACCCGGGTTCAATGCCCTTTGTTTTCATAACAAATTTTATCACTTTTTTCAGCTCAATTCTGCGGGGTTTTTTTCAGAATCGGACGGAAGACCTCTCGTTGCTTGCAACGAGTTTCTTTTCTAGTTTTACCATTATCATTTTTAGATAGCACTGCACGTGCAGTACTAGGCGTAGTGTTGTGTACACATCATTGCATGTATGTCAGTAGGAATTATTTCGTGTTTTAATTGGATTATATTTCATGAAGTTGGAGCTATGGCAGTCGGTAAGTACACGTTTTGGTATAGATTTGGGTAAAATAGTCTGAAATGCAACTGGTTAGGTTAAAGTTTAAAGGATCAAAGGTCATCCGATGCTGCAATAAGACGAATTTCACATTCTAAAGAGTTATCGCCCGTTATCGACTTTACATTCAGTTACAAGATACAGAATTTTTTTTTCTGGGAGGGAGGGGGGATTTCCAGACCAGAATTTCCTGAGAAGCAAATAAAAGGAGAAGTTATGGTGGTGTCTGTTTTCTAGGATGGAGGGCATCCAAAGTCTTTTTTATATTATAGTCCTGCAAATTGGGGGGGGGGATCTCAAGATACAAAACAGTAATGGCAAATGATCATGTGACTCCTAAATAGTAGGAAACTTTTTCCATTTGACCATACATAATTTTGCGTTTTTTTGTGTTATTATGTTATGTAAATTTAATGGTATAAAGGTTTTGAACCCCCTGGTGGTCATCCCCACTCTCTTAATGATTCTAACTGGAAATGTTCACAATATGACTGCATTAAATGAAATAAAAGTGCATCAATGATAAGATTGCTTGACATTTCATTCATCAACCTATCCTCCTAGAATTAGGAATGAAAATCATTCAAAGAGATGGACCACATTAAAGTATTTGTATATAGGCTATTAACATATTTTTTTTAAAATGTAAAACAAGCAGTAGTTTGCATACATGTCATGAATAAATAGGGGTCTGGGATGGGGTGAGGGGAAGGATCGAGTTCCTGTCTCTTTACGTCTTAATGGTTGAAAACTCCTAAAATGAATGTTGACCTCAAATCTGACTTGTCCTCATTATTTTTCAAGTGGTGATGTCTCCATTTGAGTTAAAAATTCCTGAGAGGGATGTTTAACAACAAACAAACAATTAAATGACATAGAAACACAATACTGATTTGCGTTAAGAAATATGCAGGGGATTTTTTCCATCATAAATCTTCTTCTCAAGAACAGCAAGGGCATTATTATCCCCCGTTTTCACTTTTGGGGGAAAGGGAGGGAACATTAAATCTTATTTGTCTGTCAGTCTGGCCATCCTTGACAGTATGTGCATCTGTCACAATAAATTTAACCTTGATCATAACTTTTGAATAATATGAGATAGGGCTTTCATATTTCACATGTACATTACCACAAAACTTTCTAAATGTACTATGATTTTTTAACCCAAGTGAGACCTTGACCTTAAAATTTTACCTACTTTCCAAAAAATAACATTTTAAATTAAAGCCATATATGGCGTATGTACAATGAAAATTATTAGACTAAAATTATAAAAACTTATTATTTGCATCATTACTTTACATAAAGATAGAAATTTTCCGTAAATAACAAAATCTAAGTCAATTGCTTTATAAAGATATCACAATTTAATTTGGATTCTCGGAATTTTCTCCGACTCGGAAGAAAATACAAAAGATTTAAATAACACATTACACAGAAGATAAAATCGTATAATTATTTGAAACGAGTTCAAATTTCCGTGTTCAAAATTGTATGAAAAGTTTTAATTTAAATGTATTAACTATATTTCTTTACTTAATTCTGTATTTTTTAAAATTATATTTTTTGATCAGTTACGCCATATATGGCTTTAATCATTTTGAAAGAGAAAAGATATGGCATTTAAATTATACATGTATATTACATGTGAAAAGACTTTTCTAAATATATCATGACTTTTGACTCTGTGATCTTGACCTAGAAGTTTAACCTACTTTTCAAAAATATTATATTATATATTTATATATATATAACTTTTGATTGAAAAGAGATGGGACTTTCATATTTGACATGTACTTTTCCTGCAACAAAATATTTCGAGCATGCAATGATTTCCCCCCTTTGACCTAATTTTCATAAAGTGACATATGATAGGGATGCATATTTGATACACAATCTGCCATAAATTATGGCATCCCATTCACTTAAACACAGAAAGCAGAGGACCACAATTCTTTGAATTTGCATGTATAATCTTGATATGGAAACATCCGCATATAATGTAGATTCAAGTTTTTTATGCTATGCCTTCACTTAACTTTTCTTAAAATTAGTGTTTAGCTTTATTTTAAAGAAACCATAATGATTCAAGTTGTGTAATGAAACTTCACATGATGATACGTACTGATGTAAGCAGTTAAAGCTTAATTTACAATGCTTCACTCTTTTTTACCTTGACATTTCCTGTGATCTTGACCTCACTTTTCTAAAATTAATGTCTTAGACTAGATCAGTTGTGAATAAACAGTTCAAAATATATTTATCAAACTTCATATGCTGATACATACTGATGAGAGCTATTCAACTGGATCAACATTTTTGACAATGACCTTTCTTTTGACCTTGACCTCACTTTTTAAAATATGTGTTTATCTAAGTTTTAAATAAACCATTAATTATATTTTTATCAAACTTCATATGCTAATAATAAATTCACACTGATGTAAGCTTTTCAGCTAGAACAACATTTTGACCACAACCTTTCCTTTGACCTTTCTTTTCTTAAAACAAAGTGTTAAGCTCAGTTTCATTAAATCATTCAAGATATTTTTATCAAACATAATATGCTGATATGTATTATTGAGAGCTATTCAGCTGCATCAAAAACTTCATCTTGCACATTCCTGTGACCTTGACCTCCCTCCTCTTTAATTTGTATTTTGCTTAGTTTTTAAGAAATAATTTAAGACATTTTTATGTTTAACATGCACTTATACATAATTTGATGAGAATTTATTATCTATATCCAATTTATTTAATATTTTATTTTCAATTCTGAAAAAAACTGTTTAAGATATTTTCATCAAACTTTATACACTAATACAAATTTTAGTTTTTAGTTTTTAGCTCACCTGAGCCGAAGGCTCAAGTGAGCTTTTCTGATCACATTTTGTCCGGTGTCCGTCTGTCTGTCTGTCTGTAAACTTTTCACATTTTCGACTTCTTCTCAAAAACCACTGAGCCATTTCAACCAAACTTGCCACAAAGCATCCTTGGGTGAAGGGGATTCAAGTTTGTTCAAATGAAGGGCCATGCCCTCATTCAAGGGGAGATAATTGGGAATTAATGAAAATTTGGTGGCATGTTTTAAAAATCTTCTTCTCAAGAACCACTGTGCCAGGAAAGATGAAACTTATGGTTAACATCCTCAGGTAGTGTAGATTCAAATTTGTTCAAATCATGACCCCCGGGGGTAGGGCAGGGCCAAAATGGCCGACCAAAGTTTTACATAGAAATATATAGGAAAATTCTTTAAAAATCTTCTTCTCAAGAACCACTGTGCCAGGAAAGATGAAACTTATGGGGTAACATCCTCAGATAGTGTAGATTCAAGTTTGTTCAAATCATGACCCCCGGGGGTAGGGCAGAGCCAAAATGGCTGACCAAAGTTTTACATAGAAATATATAGGAAAATTCTTTAAAAATCTTCTTCTCAAGAATGACAAAGCCATAATTCATCAAATTTATATTGAAGCATCCTCAGGTAGTGAAGATTCAAGTTTGTTCAAATCATGACCCTGGGGGTAGGGCAGGGCCAAAAAGGCCGACCAAAGTTTTACATAAGAAATTTATGGGAAAATTCTTTAAAAATCTTCTTCTCAAGAATGACAAATCCATAATTCATCATATTTATATGGAAGCATATTCAGGTAGTGTAGATTCAAATTTGTTCAAATCATGACCCCAGGGGGTAGGGCGGGGCCAAAATGGCCGACCAAAGTTTTACATAGAAATATATGGGAAAATTCTTTGAAGAAAAGCAAATCCATGATTGATCATGGGATTACTTTTGGATTTTAACTTTTCAATAATAAACCAATTTCTACTTTTTCTTAGCTACAGTACTCAGGTGAGCAATGTGGCCCAATGGGCCTCTTGTTTAATGTACCATTAGTAATACACATCTGCACTGTCGGGTATCCGCGCCGGTTGTGATATGTTTGGATGCGGTGAAAATGGCGTAAAATGTACAACCGGGGAATACTGTGTACCTTTTCCAGGTCTATATTTTGGTAAATATTAATTTTTTCTCAATTTTTTATTGAAATTCTATAGGTATCTGGTTAATTTAAATGATGTGTTTCAAGTCTGTTTATAGAGTTCATTAAATAACTCGTTGATGCACTATTTTATCGATGCACTTGACATTCATACCCCTTTATCAAGTTTTAATTCGTGATTGTTAAAATAATATCAAATATATTTAAAATCTGAAGCGGCCAAAAGAAAGAAAAATCATTTTACATTTAAGATATTAAAAGTGTAATTTATGTCGCATACAAGAAATGTATTTAAAAACCGTTTTATTTTATGTGCCCATAACAAATATAGTACGGTTTGGATGATGGAAGTGTTCTGGTTTGGATGCAAATTCAACATCTATATGTTACGGTTTGGACGGTCTATAGTTTCAAATTTCTGAATCCTGTAGAGCTATGCGAACCAGTTTGCTTATTTAATACACCCTTACATGAAGGAAATGGCGCTTATGATAACATATATATTAGTATCAATTCATAAAAAAATTTCACAGGTACATAAGAAGTCACCTTTCCCTTTTTCATACATTGTTTTTACGGTTGATTTCATATGAGAATGTTGAATCCCTTTTTCTCCACACGATTTAAAGGAAAGTTTTCGATCACATCCCCTTTTTTCTTTAAAAACGATACTACGTGTCTGATAACATAAAATAAATGTAAAATATGTTAAATAAAATGAAAAAAAAATCGTATAATGCATATCCCATCAACAGTCCCGTCCCATTTATAAGGCAGATTATCCCACGTTTCCAACTTTCGTTGATGCTCTTGCATCGCCCGCGAGGCGCACTGGTTAGAGCGTCTGCCCTCGAGTCGCGAAGTAAGGAGTCAATCGCGGGTTCGAATCCAACTGTGGGAGAGAACGGTCCTTCGGATAAGACAATATAAGGCGAGGTCCCGTGTCGCAGTACGTGGCACGAAAAAGATCCGTCACTGCTCCACGACCCTGAGTGCCGAGTATAGGACTGATCGTGTAATGCCGGACCCCACTTTGCAGAGAATTTAAACTTGTAATAAGCTTGCTACATTGATTGCATATGTTATATTCCCCCTCACTATGTCCACAGGCACGTAGCATCGTTTTTGAAAGTGGGGGGGGGGGGACCTGAGAAAATTTTTTTTACTTTACCTAAAAAAAGTTGACAAGCAAAAAAAAAAAACAAAAAAAAACAAATAAACAAAATTGAAAATTACCCAAACTCGAAAATCCTATTTCGATGGGGGGGGGGGGGGGGGGGGTAGTGGCCAACTTTTTTCAAGGCAAACTTCCTTTCACTTCCAATTTCTTTCTTCCTATCTTTTCTTGCTATGTATATACTGTGGTAGAAAGTGTGGGGGGGGGGGGTCCAACCATCTTTTCAATAGACATTTTCTATAGTAAAGGTAATGTTCGGGAAAAAAGTGGGGGGGGGGGGCAGGCCCCCCCGGATACTACGAACCTGGTCCATTCAAATGTTTTATATTCTAAGTATGAGAATAATAAGAAAAGAACTCTATATTACATACGCACTGAATCCGAGGGGGGGGGGGTATCATTAAATAGGCATGCATTGAACGTCGGGGCGTTGGTTACCCCCCCCCCCCCTTCCCCTTTCAACAGGCATATAATCAAAAAAGAGTAAGCAGTATATAGTATTTGAAAAAATGGTAGAGAAAGAAATTACCCCCCCCCCCCCGCACACACACACGAAATAGGATTTTCGGGATTGGAAAATGTCAATTCTTTTTTTGGTCCATTAATTAGCGCCCCCCCCCACCCCCCCACCCCCCCAATTTTAATTCCGACGCCAATATGCCAGGATTGGTACTCGTTATAAACTTTTATTTTGCATTGTATTATATATGACTATAATATTGATTAATTTTATTATAAATAATTATTTCATGAGTCAATATATTCAGAGAATAGTATGTATTGTACATATAAACCGAATATGTCCGATTATGTTATAAAAGAATGAAATGAAAAAAAAAACATAGGAATCAGTATATTGACTAAGGGCTAAAAAAAAGGGGGGTCGGCTTCTTACACCATTTCCCCCCAAATATAAATCATAATAATTAGCCTCTTGCTGTGGAACTTGTTCATTGAAAGGCCTGTAAAATTACTCTCTTTTTTATTGCGGGGTTGCAGTACAGTCAAGTTATCATTTTATAGTATTTGTTTGTGACCCCCCCCCCTTTTTCGAAATTGGTTTATGGAGTCCCGATTTGTTACCATTTATTTCTTCGTTAAAGATGTTTCTAGGTAAGTTTTCAAACAATTTATCTGGAAACCCCGCCCCTTCCTTTGAAAGTGTTAAAATTGACATTTTATACCATAATGTTAAGTATGATTTATTTCAAAGAATCTCATCCAAACCGTATCAGAACTTCATCCAAGCCGTACACAGTTTTGTAAACACTGGCATCCAAACATGTTACGTTGTTCTATAGCATGTCACCATCGGAGCAGTTTCTTTGCATTGAATTCGTGGATTAATGGCAGAGCTACAGGATAAATAATTATTTTTAAACACAGGCTCTCTCTTAGTTGTAAAATTATATACTACAGATTTCATTTAATAAGACTAAATCCTTTCGATGAGTCGAAGCGGTTGATTGACTCCGCCATTTTCACTGCATCCAAACATGTCACAACCGGCGCGGATACCCGACAGTGATCTGGCGGGACATTCATGTCCTATAGACATATTTCTAGTTTTTCAAATCATCACCTCAGGCTAGGGTCAGGCCACAATTAGGGATCAAAGTTTTATTTAGGAATAAAAGGAAACACATCTTTAAAATTCTTCTTTTCAAGAACACCAAGAGCATGATTAATATGGAAATATTCTCAAGAGGTGTAGATTCAAGTTTGTACAAATCATGACCCCCAGGGTTAGGGAGGGGCCATATTTTTCCAGCCCCTTTTTGCCATCCATATAAAAATTCAAATTTAGAAACCATTTTACACATACACAAAACAAACCAATCATTTTCTAAATGATCATGGTTTAAGCTATTGCAGCATAAGATATTAGGGAAGTTCTTGAAAGCAGGGTGATTAAACATGTCAAATATATGTATAAAAAAAAAAAAAAAAAAAAATTCTACACTGATTTGATCCCCATCCCCCCACCCCACCCCCCACCCCCCGGGCAAAACGAAAATTCCGAAACCTTACTGCACATCTACATGACACCACCAACCATTTCTTAAAAGATGATTAGGCTACTGAGTAAAATGTAAGAGGAGTTTAGGGAAGACGGGGCTTTTTGCATAAAAAAACATCAATTTTTTACCCTCATTTGACCCCCTGGGGCAAAATCAAAATTACGAAACCTTACTGCACATCTACATGACACCACCAACCATCTCCCAATAGATGATTAGGCTGCTGAGAAAAATGTAGAAGGAGTTCAGGGAAGATGGGGCTTTTAGCATAAAAAACGTCATTTTTCGACCCTCATTTGATCCCCCGGGGCAAAATCAAAATTACGAAACCTTACTGCACATCTACATGACACCACCAACCATTTCCCAAAAGATGATTAGGCTGCTGAGTAAAATGTAGAAGGAGTTCAGGGAAAGGCTTTTTGCATAAAAAACGTCATTTTTCGACCCCCATTTGATCCCCCGGGGCAAAATCAAAATTCCGAAACCTTACTGCACATCTACATGACACCCCCAACCATCTCCCAAAGGATGATTAAGCTACTGTGAAAAATGTAGGAGGAGTTCAGGGAAGAAGGGGCTTTTTGCATAAAAAACGTCATTTTTCGACCCCCATTTGATCCCCCGGGGCAAAATCAAAATTCCGAAACCTTACTGCACATCTACATGACACTCCCAACCATCTCCCAAAGGATGATTAAGCTACTGTGAAAAATGTAGGAGGATTTTCAGGGAAGAAGGGGCTTTTTGCATAAAAAACGTCATTTTTCGACCCCCATTTGATCCCCCGGGGCAAAATCAAAATTCCGAAACCTTACTGCACATCTACATGACACCCCCAACCATCTCCCAAAGGATGATTAAGCTACTGTGAAAAATGTAGGAGGAGTTCAGGGAAGAAAAGTGTGACAGACTGACGGACGGACGGACGGACATGAGTAACAACAATATACCCGAACTTTCTTTAGATGTTTTAATGTTATGGTTAAAATTTGGATTTATTATAAGAGATGACGAATGGTAATAAAAAATAAAAAGAGGCCCATGGGCCTTATAGGTCACCTGAGCATTATGCAACAACTTTCCAGTGATTGAAATTGATTCATATTTTAAGCCAGATGCTATGGCATTCACAATTTTGAAAGAGCTGGAGGTCCATTGGTCATCATAACTATACACGTAGCAGTTGCTTAGTTTGGTTACTTAATACCCATAGGCAGGGTAGGGGAACAAAAAATGCATTTCAACTAATCAGTAATATTCAGCAATAATCAGTTATGCTCCTACCACACATGAACCCCTGAACCTTAAGCCTAGATCCACACATTGCACAATTTTTGTACAGGTATTCTTGCTTTTCATAATACCAAGGAGCAGGTTTCAAACAATTCATTATATATTATATTTTTCAGTATATACATACAGCCCCCCCCCCCCCCCCTCTATGGAACCCCTGACCCTGGGGCCTTGAAATTCACAATTCTGGAAGATTATCATTACTATAAAGGTAGTTCATCTGCTTAATACCAAGGAGCAAAGAAGAAATTTTTCAAAGATTTAATGTATTTTCGCTATATAATCAAAAGAGCCCCGCCCTAACACCTAAACCCTTCACCCTGGGGCCATAAAATTCATTATTTTGGTAAAGGCACTCTTGCTCATCATAACTATGCATTTAGTAAGTTTATTTAATACCCAGGAGCAGAGAAGAAATTTTTCAAAGATTTAATGTATTTTCACTATATAATCAATAGAGACCCGCCCTAACACCAGAATCCCTGACCCTGGTGCCATAAAATTCACAATTTTGGTAGAGGCACTCTTGTCCATCATAACTTTGGATTTAGTTAGTTTATTTAATACCCAGGAGCAGAGAAGAAGATTTTCAAGGAATTCATGTATTTTCACTATATAATCAATAGAGTCCCACCCTAACACCAGAATCCCTGACCCTGGGGCCATAAAATTCACAATTTTGGTAGAGGCACTCTTGCACATCATAACTATGCACTTAGTTTATTTTATATCTCGGAGCAGAGAAGATTTTCAAAGAATTCATGCATTTTTACTATATAATTAATAGAGCCCCGCCCTAACATCAGAACCCCTGACCCTGGGGCCATAAAATTCACAATTTTAGTAGAGGCACTCTTGCTCATCATAACTATGTACTTAATTGGTTTATTTAATGCCAAGGAGCAAAGAAGAAGATTTTCAAAGAAATAATGCATTTTCACTATATAACCTGTTTAGCCCCGCCCTAGCACTAGAATCCCTGACCCCAGGGCCATGAATTTCACAATTTTGGTAGAGGACTCAATGCTGATTACAATCATCAGAAAGAATTTTCTTAAGGTATTTGAGGTATAATGAAGGGATTTTGAACGATTTTAAATAATTTTAAACCAGTTAAAAACGCATTGCTAGATAACGATTAAAGTGACATGAACCAAATTCAAAAGACTGATAACATATAAGGAGACTGTCATTTTGCACATTCAATGTTTTTGAAGATTTATCTGCCCTTGAGCAAAAGAAGAAAAATTTTGATTTCTCAAAATTTGTGCGGTAAATAATTCATTTTATTTAATATCTAAATAAAGAGAGAGTTTATGCATATTTTCACCAAGAGATTTCTTTGAAATCTTAATTACTTTTTATAGTATCTTATAAAAACATGCGCTGCCCATAGACTTCAATGTAAAATTCAAGGTGCAATTAATTCGAGAAAAATCAAAATTAAGTGAATTTTTTCGGTGAAGCATTTTTATTTTATAACATCTTTAAAATGCTACCATGATTAAGAATATCGGACCATTCATTTATTAGGTACAAAATATGGTCGTTATACATCAAATACCTTAATTAAATCATAATTTCTTTATACAATGTATATAAATTTTATGCATCACTCAAGTTATCCTGACAAACATGTACTTTTTTTTAAGACTTTAAAAACTTGATTTTTTTTTAATTGTCAAAACAACACATCTTTACTAAATATTCATATTTTTACATAGAGTCAAATAAGAGGACCATGGACCACATCGCTCACGTGAGCACATTGACCAGAAAAAGCATAAATCAATTCAGTATTGAAAAGTTTAAATATAAAAATAATTGTCTTTGCTGTTCTTGAGAAGATTTTTAAAGATTTTTCTATCTCTTCCAATGTAAAACTTTAATTGCCCGTTGTGGCCCCACCCTACCCCCGGGGGTCATGATTTGAAGAAACGATAATTTACACTACCTGAAGATGCTTCCATATCAATATGACCAATCATAGCTTTGCTTTTCTTGAGAAGATTTTTCCTATGTATTCCAGTATTGAACATTTCTGGCCCACTTTGCCCCCCCCCCCCCCCCCCCGCCATCCCTCTGGAGGTCATGATTTGTACAAAACTGAATCTACATTACATGAGAATGCTTCCAAATAAATAAGATTAATCATAGCTTTGCTGTTCTTGAGAAGATTTTTCTTATGTATTCCTATGTAAAACTTTGATCACCCATTGTGGCCCCACCCAACCCCAGGGGGTCATGATTTGAACAAACTTGAATATACACTGCCTGAGGATGATTCCACGTAAGTTTCATATTTTCTAGCACAGTTGTTTTTGAGAAAATTCTTAAATGATGCCATTAATTTTTCACTTATTCATAATTATCTCTCCTTGGAAGAAAGGCACAGCCCTTCAATTCATTTGTTCAAACTTGAATCCTTTACCCAGGGATACTTTGTGCAACTTTAGTTCAAACTGGCTCAGTGGTTTTTGAGAAGATAAAAATGTGAAAGTTTACAACCACAACAACGACAGACAATGGACACATTTCGACCAGAAAAGCTCATATTAGCCTTCGGTTCAGGTGAGCTAAAAATCAAATGATGAAACATTTTTGCAATAAGACTGAAAGCATGGAAAGCATATGGTATGCATTTTATTAAAATTTTAGAAATTCAAAATTTTACTTTTATCAAATCATTGAAAATCTAAAGAAGAGTTGCATTAAAACATTAAAAAACACAATGTCCATACACCACAACACTTGTATGATAGCTAAAGCTCTGTTGTTCTTTTTCAAATTTTATTGACATTTTTATTCCCTTGCCTTGAAAATTAGTCAACCCTCATTATGGTCCTAACTCTGACGGGTCTCTAAATCAAAACAACTTGGGGATGCCTCAATGACTTTCATGACCCGTATGAAAAAGAAAATTCTTTTCCTGTATACATGTACATGCATTACTGTATGTAAAATTTGATCTTGGTTTAAATAATTCCAACCTGGGGTCCATAAATAACAAGAGATGTTTGTAAAACACTTATGCCCCCCTCACCCCAAATTGGAATTTTTCCAAGTCTAGGGGCAAAACTCTGTCAAAAATGGCATGAATGTACCCAAAACAGAACTTGACCTAGATATTCATCTGATAAATCTGTATATTAAATTTAATCTCAGCATGTGCAACGGTTGTGAAGAAAATGAACTGAAACTGCAAATAATTGGAATTTTTCTAAGTCCAAGGGGCATAACTCTGTCAAAAATGGTGCAATCATACCTAAAACAGAACTTGACCTAGATATTATTGTGATATATCTGTATATAAAATTTCATTTCAGTATGTGCAACAGTTGCAAAGAAAATGAACGGAAACTGCAAATAATTGACATTTTCTAAGTCTAAGGGGCATAACACTGTGAATAAATGGTGCGGTCATACCCAAACCAGAACTTGTTATAGATATTCGTGTGATATATCTGTATACTAAATTTCATCTAAGTATGTGCAACAGTTTTGAAGAATATGAACCGAAACTGCAAATAATTGGAATTTTTCTAAGTCCAAGGGGCATAACTCTGTCAAAAATGGTGCGAACGTACCCAAACAAAAACTTTACCTAGATATTCATGTGATATATCTGTATACTAAATTTCATCTAAGTATGTGCAACGGTTGTAAAGAAAATGAATGGAAACTGCAAATAATTGGAATTTTTCTAAGTCCAAGGGGCATAAGTCTGTCAAAAATGGCGTGATTGTACCCAAAACAGAACTTAACCTAGATTTTCATGTGTTATACCTGTATACCAAATTTCATTTCAGTAAGTGCAACGGTTGCGAAGAAAATGAACGGAAACTAAGTGGACCGACGGACCAACAGACAGCAGCAAAGCAATATGCCCTCCCTTCTTCAAAGGGGGGCATAAAAATTATGGCAGAGCCTGGGATGTTGCAATTCAATGGTTCTGTTGTTGTTTTTCATCAGATTTCATTTTTTATAATCCCTTTCTGTGGAAATTTTAGTCAGATATATTTCCCCCCTTAAAATCAGCCTATATTGTGATCAAAACCTACATGTACCCCAGGGAACTATGATTTGAACAATTTACAATCTATATTATATACAAAACCTTTCACATAAGTTCCAACATTTTGGGTCAGGAAATTAATACAAATTACTTCAGATACAGGTGGTATCTGAAATATCTAAATACAACCATAAATTTTCAAACATAGGTCACCCAGACCTATTCTTTGGTTGAAATACTCAAGAGACTTCAAATGCATCAAATGAAAAAGAAAATTAGCTAATATCATTTTGTAACTAGGTCACCATGACCTACTTTTCAGTGAACATACTCCAAGTTCCTAAGATGCATCAAGTAACAAAGTTTGATGATTGTAAAACAATCAGTTTATGATATATTTAAATATAGCCAGGAAATTCCAAAAGTATTTCATCTTGAACTATCTTCATTTGAACAAACTTGAATTTTCTTCCCCAAAGTTTGGTGGAAAGTCCAGTGGTTCAAGGATAGAAGATCAAAATGTGAAAATGGCAATGCTGATGACAAAGACAACAGACAATTGACAATTTTTAACAAAAGAGCTCAATTGAGCTTTCAGCTCAAGTTAGCTAAAAAATAGATCACTATGACACAGTAAGTCAACATGAGGTCCCAAGATGCATCAACAGACAATATTTGTTGATTATAGTCTTTATAGTAGATGAAATATGAAATTTTTAACAAAACAAAATTGAGGTCAATCTTGAAGTGACTATGAGACCATGCCCTTTGCCCTAGGATGATGCCTTAAACAATTTTAATGTAACACATATCTTCATCCTCAATTGCAAGTTCGATGATGCCAAGTG
>NW_026938650.1:0-8606 GCF_032062105.1 Saccostrea cuccullata | reverse complement strand
CATAAACACTTATTGAAAGGTTAACTTTTAAGATTTTTTATCCCAAATATTCAAATTCAAATTTCCCGCAAACCGACCCTTTTCGTATTTTCAAAATCGGATTCAAACATCTAAATTTCATGTTTCAGACCGTTTAAAAAAAAAATTTTTTTTAGGATTTTTATTCAAAGATTCAAATTGCAAATAATCAAAAAACTTTGTGTTTTAGAATTTTACTTCTAATATACAAAATATCAAGTTTACAAAACCCATTTGATATGTATATTTTAATTCAATATTCTAATTATCGAAAATTTCTTTTGCTTGCCCAAAATAGTTTTTGACATAGTTTCAAAATTAGTTTCAAAGATCAGCTTTGGAATCTAATGTTTTAGATGTTTTATGTAAAATTCTCAAAACTCAAAGCGTATTCATTGTTTTATAAAACTGGATTGTTTGATTCATAGTTCTAAATTTCTAAAATTTTAAAACTTTTTAAAGTTGAAATTTAGAAGTTTGAAGGTAATTTTAAAAATTTAGAATATGAAAAAAATACTGAACTTTAGATTAATAAAATATATATTAAATTTCAAAATACCAAATCAGTTTGAGTTTTTGAAAGTTGGAAAATTATTCTAATAATCAAAAGTTCTAAAACTCTAAAAACCATATTAGAAATTTGAATTGTTTACTATGAATTTCACAGTTATGTATTTTTTTTTTTTTTTTCTACAAGTAATTTTCTGATATATAAAAGTACTATTTCTTGTATATTAACATTTTTAAAAATATAGTTAATTTTTGTTATGGTATACCATACAATGTAGCTTTCATTCGAACTCTGACAGGTGGTTTTCTCTTCTTGCTTCTCGGATAGATGGCTGCACATGTCTAAAGCTTGAAAGAAAAAGACAAAAGATTAAAAAAGGCTTACCTCGCCAAGTAAGAACGAGCAAAGGAAACTGATAAAAATCCATGGAATCTTTATCTACGGTTTGGTCTTTGCTTTTTAGACTTCCCTCTGCTGAGAAGTGATGAAGTTGATCTTGAGGTTGGAGTTGTGTCTTGCATAGCCATTCTCCTGTTAATACACTCAAAGAAAACAATGGTCAAAGATGTAAAAATAACTTCTTGTTCCTTCTTATCAAAAATTTGTACAAGAAATATTTAATATATTTGCAACACAATGTTTATCAATTGTATTTTCGTTCTAAACGAATTCAACAAATTTTATAACAGATTAAAACCGTATTAATGAACTCATGGAAATTTAGTAAGTTAAATTTCAAATTGCAAAAAAAAAAAACAACAACAACAGAATTCATAATATCAATTCTTAAAAATAATCAAAAGGTATATTTATAATTTTTAAGGAATGAAGCTTATTTTAACCTATGTTATACGTACAGGCACTTGTTTCGGAATGAATTTTACCCATAGTACTAATAATAACATATATTATACAACGGGTTAAAATTTTATTTCAGAAACAAGTCCCTGTGGTTACACGGTATAACATAACTTGGGGTAGTTTACGCTTTATAAACCGCGAAGCGAGGCCACCATGAACAGTCTGGACTTTGGTACCAAGAGACAGCCTCACTTTGTACAGTCCTTGTGAAGGGATACCGAACAAAATGATCAATACCGTAGAGCCTCCAGAGAGGCAGATGAAAGGCTCGAATAGGCATATCTAATGATAACGACAAGGAACAGGCTATATACATGGACTGAGAGAAGGATGGTGCAACTAACATTAGAAGGAGAAAAGGCTTCAGTCAGGAGTACGTGCGGTGCAGTCTGCAAAAACATCCCAAGACTGAGGAAATGCCAAATAAGAACTTGGTCTTCAAGCTAGACAGGGCCAGTAGACACAACGGAACGTCAAGGAAAATTGAAGGCTATGAATATAATGGCCGAAAGGAGATGGTAGACTGGTGTGAATTTTTCAGTGGTTTCGATCAAGATGTCGGCATGATCCTTGGGTCAATAATGCAAGGGACTAAATGAGGACGGACTAAGAAAAGTCACAAAGAGCGAAGTATCAGAAAATGTCGCCATGAACTATAAAAGCTGAATAAACAGTTGAGAAAAGCGAAGGATTGGGAAGGAAAATAGAAATAGCACACCCGATAGATGACGTCAGGTCAGAGATTTCAATGCTTCGGAGAGCGGGGCAACTGAGGCGGAAGAATAATAAGAAAAGGGACAAGACGGGTTAAGTGAATTGTACCGAAAGAGAAGAACTCCTGGACAATCAACCATTTTAAAAACAATATCTTTGCTAAAGTTGGAGGTGATAATGGTAATGTAAGTGCTAGCAAAGCAGATATTAGGGTACATGGTGGACAACGGATACATTGATCCTCGGTACATTTTTTCCAAAGGCACGCATACCAGGGTACTCCGAATTCGTAAAACACGCAAGTGTCATAAGTCCACTCATCAATGTCTAGAGCTACTTCGGAGGAATGCAGATCAGTTTCCCTGTTGATGACCACCACAATCGGACAAAGAGTAGAGAAAGGGATAGTCGCAGGATGTACAACCTCTCATATCCGGTTTGTAATGGATATGGGGATGGTACAGGAAGAGAAACGAGAGGGTCAATGATGGACTCGGGGATTTTTCAGCCACAGATCAGAGGCATTATAGATAATCTCACAGTGACAACAATGACTCATATACAGGCAAGATAGGTCCTATCGGCATTGGAAGATAATGTTTCCTAGGCACGCATGAAATTCAAGTCAAAGAAATCCAGATGTTTCGTATAGAGCAAGGGACGTATCAACAGTCTAGCCAAGATACAAATTAAGGTAAAGATCCATACCATAATACAAGAATAACGAAGCTACAGATTTTGTTTAAACTTCTCAGAATTTGAATTAAGTATTTGTCCTTTTCATATCTGCGTAAATTTTTAGGTCAACCGGGCCTCCTTTTGTTAGGACTGTTACTAAAAATAGACATTGTCTCGAGAAATTACAAAAATGAAGGAATTGAGTAATATATGCTAGCTTTTTAAAATTAAAGGCAAATAAAAATATTTAACATATGAATTGTAGAGAGGATATACTTGTTTAACGGTTTA
The DNA here is from genome assembly GCF_032062105.1 of Saccostrea cuccullata. Lineage (NCBI taxonomy): Eukaryota > Metazoa > Mollusca > Bivalvia > Ostreida > Ostreidae > Saccostrea > Saccostrea cuccullata. The sequence continues at coordinate 5,533 of NW_026938650.1, read as the reverse complement.
ATTAATTTTTACATTTGCTGATCCATTTAATTGTACATTGTAGGGCGAATTCAACATATTTAGCTCAAAATTATAAAGTTCATTTCTGGTAAAAATAAATTGCTGCTTGATTTTCTAACTACAGATTTCTTTTTAAAATTAACACGTTATTTTCCAATGTTCTCTCCCTTACATGGCATAAAAATTAAGTGGGGCAGCGGGCATCAAACAAGAAAATTTCACATTTTTATACCAAATTTGCTGAAAAATTATAATTTGAAAAACCTTTTTAACATCTATACTTTTAGGATTTGGGTGTAAAAATCGCTGTAAATATTTAAAACTATCGATAATAGAACAGTAATAATTATGGTTTAAATCATAAGTGGAATATTTAATGCATAGACGGCCAAAAATTCGTTTTCACGATTCACAAGCATAATAGTAATCGGGTTCAATCTTCGGAATATTCTATAAACCGTTCATGCGCATGTGTGACGTTATGACGGAAGTGAAAGAAGAAAATACTTTCAGTTTCTACATTGGTCGTTTGGATGCGATTTATTTGATTAAATATTTAGAGAAGTGGCACGTTTTACTACTTTTTGTGTCTATGTAATACATTTTTCGCTATTCATAGATACAAATAAGTGGATTGTTTGCCACATCTTTTTAACGTCTGGTGCAACGTTGTTTATCATGTTTTTATCCATATACCATATACAAATAGATAAAATTAATGTATGTTTCCACTTTGTAATGTTTGTTTGTTTAAACAATATAAACACCGTGCTTATAGGCGATCATATCCTTGGAAAGCAGAGATCCCCTTCTTAAGCTAGGGACACTGAATGATCGAGGTTTTCCGTACATAACAGGTCCAGCACAATACCCCGATAAAGGTATAGCTTTATGAAGATATTTAAAATACCTTGATCAAGGTATTTTATGTAATGAAAATTAAAAAAAAATTCTTTAAAAATTTAAAACTGAAAGTCGAGTTCGGAGTTTTTGTCATTGTGTCTACTCGTGCATGAAAAACACTCTGGTATTAAAAAGAAAGCATAAAGTAACGTCTCCTCACACGACACGTTTTTCTACGGATTTGTTTCTATTTGTTAAGTACTTTATATGCATGGGTGAATTTACTGACAACAACTCGGATTGAAATTTTCGTGGCAGATCTAGTGGTGAGTGTGTGTGTTCCCATGGACATTGCAGAGTTATTAAATGTACATACTTAAAGCTGACATGAATTCTTAAAAACGCAACATTTTCATCTATGTACGACTTGTTTCATACTAACTATAGCCGTATTCCGCCATATTTCTTTCAGATACATTGTCTCATTGTAACGATATATACCCCAATTCGCTCGTTACACTTGAATGATTTTTTGGTTTGGGTATCGACTTGTGCACATCTCCGATGGTAAAGCATATGAGAACACATGCATGAAGTGATCAAGACATTTCAAAACCACAATAAACAACATAATAATCATATTTTTGAATAATTATTGATTAGAATCGAAAGAAAAAAATGCAAGTTTGGAAGAGAAATTTAGATGCACGAGTACGTATTTTTACAGTGCGCCAATTTATGCAGAATAAACTTGAAATAAAAAGCAGTAAAATCTGCAAACACATTTTGAAATTATATCATTTGAATGGAACAAAACAACCAACGTCTTTGATTTGCAGCACCTGTGCAATTGATGCATATCGAGAAAACGCCTCGAACACTGTAAACGTACCCATACCTGGTAATAAGGTTACTGCATCGGTTCGAAGATGTGCACAAGTCAAGTGATATACACCCTGAATTCCATTTATTGAAATATGCATCACAAAAAAGAAATAAACTCCGTAAAAGCTCAATAGTAAACACACTGCCATAACTCCGTACAGACTAGCACGTCGATACAAGTCCGTGCTGACCAGATTTTGGTCAGGGAAAATATCACAAGTGGAAAGAGAAGTTATTTGATATTTGCGAGGCTGAAAGGGGTGGGGGTGGGGGTTATTATAACTACTGTTCATAAGCTATAATTGTGAATTGTCTATCTATATGTAGTTCTAATATACATTGTATACAAAGTCATGTATATAGTCTGCAGTTGGTTTGCGTCGCAAAATTCATTTGTCAATTATAACTGATTATTTTAGTACTAATCTCAAATCTAAACCAAGTAATTTGGTGTACGGTAATTATTTACTTCAAATCTTAAAAGCAATTAACCAGAATACAAATTTTTATGTGTACATCTATACGTTCTTTAACACACAAACACACGGAGAAAGGCCATCCCCTGTTCAGATTGACATTTAGGCATTTGATTTTTTTTAGGCGGGGGGGGGGGGGCATGCAAAAATAATTGACATGACCCTTATTTAAATATTCTTGGAAGACAGACATTTCTGCCGAATTCAATTTTGAGATTTTTTTAAAATGTGTCACTCCGACCACAAAGTATGTGCATTTTGAGGAATGTAACTGTTTTATAATTATGTTGTTATATAGAGTCTTTCGAGATTTCAGTATCCCTGCCTGAGAGTCTAGCCATTTTTTTGATATAAAAATGATTTCTTTGGGAGTATTTGGGAGATAATTTTAAAAGCTAGGGTAGGGATACTTGACACTGGTTGAATACGGATAATTTTTATTTACTCTTTTGTATATTGAACTCTCTCTCTCTCTCTCTCTCTCTCTCTCTCTCTCTCTCTCTCTCTCTCTCTCTCTCTCTCTAACCATACGTTAGGGCAATAATAGGTATAAGATCCTACACACTTTGTGCTGTACCATTTATTAAGCCTTAGAACAGATCAAGGATTTTTTTCAGGCGGGATATCGAAACTTCATAAATTGAATAATAATTTTAATTTGGACAAGAAGTTAACCCAAACGCCCAAATTGAAAGAGAAACTAGAGGTATTGTGAGCAATGAGCTCACTAAATGATACCCCGCCTCCCATATGGTTATAATGGCAAAGTCCATATTTTGCTGTTGTCGCTAAACCCAAAATACGATTCGGATCAAAAAGTAAAATAGGAGGTGCATAATGGTAATATGTAATAAACCTAAGATTCTGTGAAAGTTTCATTAAATTTCACTAAGTGGTATAAGAGGATTTGCGGATAAGAGATGGGTACCCCAAAGCGTAAGAGACAGACGGACATACATAACGATTACTATATACCCTCCCACTTTTCAAGCGACGGATATAATAAACGTAAAATATACATCACAGGAATAGGAACATTGGAACTATCTTCTCAAACGCATTGGCGTCGGAAGCAGATCGAAAGTGGGGGGGGGGTATAAGTGCAAAGAAATTTTTTTTATACATTCGAAAAAATCTGACAAGCTAAAAAAAAAACAACAGAATGTCCTTTTCCAAAACATGAATGGAGGGTTGGGTGGGTGAACTTCAGTAACTGCGACTTGTCTGTGGAAAGTGGGGGGGGGGGGGGGGGCTAAACCTACGCAGCAATGTTCAATGTCTATACTAAGTCTTTATTTGTAAAAAAAAAAAAAAAAAAAAAAAAAAGCCACACCCCCCCGGTTCCGACGCCTATGCTCAAACGTACCTGTCGAACCTGGACCTGGACAACAGACAAGAGAATTTTTAAAAAGATAATTGTATGTAGAATGATGAATTCTCACGGGGGATTTGCTCTCTCTCTCTATATATATATATGTTTTTTCTAATAATCATTAATTATTTATGTCTAGAAATTTAATTCACATTAAATTCTATTTTCGTTATCATTGTACCACAGAATCAAACTCGCAACAAGTTGCGTGAGGTATAATGTTTTTCATCCGTCAGTCAATCCCTTATTTTATTGGTCAGCGCAACTTCTCATAAACCACTGCACAGAGTTTTGTCGAACTTTGCAGATATTTATAGGAGACAACGTGTGTTTAGATTTGCACATCACTAGGAAATTCCGAATTCTTTACTTTTTCGGGAATTTCTGCAATTTTACATTTAGATTTTGGCCATATCTTGAATATAGAGATGAGCAGTTTGTCAGCGCAATTCCTCATAAACCGCTGAACACAATTTCGTCAAACTTTGCAGATATTTAGGACACAATGTGTATACGAGATGTGCATATTACAAGGAAATTACGATTCCTTTATTTTTTTCTGGGAATTTCAGCACTTCGACTTTTGGGGGAGCGTGGGGTATGTGAACTTGCTCACTTTTTCTTTCATTGTGCATAAAATTATAAATAACTTTTAATCAAATTATATTAGGTCTAATAAAGCCAAGAGAGTGTTAATATGCATGTTTTATTACACCCCCCGCCTCCTATCACAGGAAAATATCTTCAAAAAGTTAATGATTCGTAATAATGATGCCTTATTATAAATTTAATGAAGCTAAACCATGTAATCATAAATATTATTTACAACATTTACAGACAAGAGTAATGTTTATTTTTGAAAAAAAAAATTACTTGCATTTTTTTTTCAATCAACCCCACTGAGCTTTCAACTTTTGATATTTTCCCTGACCAAATAAAATGATCGGCATGGGCCACGTGTGTCCAAGCATCTTTTACTGTTGAGTTAGCAATGGATTACATGACTTCTGAGATGCATTTTTCAATAAAAGTAAAATAGGATAATTCTTTCGACACGTGCACATCCCTGTAACGATAGCAGTATTCAGGTAAATGTTTTATTACTGCGTTTGACGCGTTTTCTCGACCTGCATGGATTTTTGCTGTACATGAATGTATTCTGTGTTAGTGTATTTTCTATATTGCAGCAAAATGCATTCAAAAATAATTTAATTCTCGGTATATTTCTATTTTTTTTTTTTGTTGAATTCTCACTTTTCAAACGTGTATTTGGTCAGTTTATGGGCTTCTACAAACAATGCTATCGGAGATGTGTACATGTCGACAGCCAGGCTAGAAAATCACTCGAGCGAAACAATTCTACAAGGCTATATATAGCAGGTACAGGTGGCCAAAAATCTTTGATTAAATATGGCGGAATTGAAGTAACATGGCGGACAAGGGCGTACAGGAATGTATTAAGTCGTACAAAGATGAAAACTGATGCCTTTTTAAGAGTTCATGTCAGCTTTAACCTAGCAGTACAATTATTCTCTGCCATCCTTGGACTTTTAGTAAGCTGTAGTATTCTCGGCACTAGTGTCTTTCAAATGGCAAATAGATTTTCATTGGTTAAAAAATTAATAGCATCAGGTACTTTTAATCGTTGTTGACAATCATTAGACAACTTACCGTTAATCTTTCTTTCTCATATGTCCTGAATTTCTATCCTGGCCACATATCAACAATGATTGAAAGCTGTGTAAATTTTAGAGGCTAATTATATAACATCAAGAATATCCCGCCTTACTGAAAGTCCATTTAGGTAACAGTGAATTGTACTAAAAGTGACCTTGGATGGCAGGACCCCTCCTTGGAAAAACCGATCTATGCAAAATTGGTATGAAAAGTCATTGGTATGATGCTTTAAAAGTCAACAACTCCCTGAGTAAATAGAATGTTCTATGTTAAAGTGATA
>NW_026938649.1:0-8600 GCF_032062105.1 Saccostrea cuccullata | reverse complement strand
TTTACTAATTTGTATTTTAATGTTCACTGGGTGAAAAAACCAGTTTCCCATTGTTGGAAACCTTATGGAAACAAAAAAAGATTACATTATGTTTCCTTGTGGTTTCCGTGTGGGATACTGGGTTATTCCCCCTTGATTCCGTGCAACGGAAACACCCTACGCTCCGATTCCATTAGGTATCACGAGGCTTGGAATCCAGTGGAATCGCGAGGGAAACTTACGGAAAGCACAGGTTTCCATGTCGGCAATCTACGTGGAAACTACTGAGGCATGTTTCCACGGTTTCCTATCTTGGGAAACTTATGGGAAACCACAGGTTGATTGTTTCCATGTCGGGAATCTATGTGGAAACCACTGTGTGGTTTCCACAAAATAAACTATATGGAAACTACTGATGTCACGATTCCCGTATGTTTCCATCAGGTTTCCAAATTTGGGAAACCTGGCTTTTCATCCTGTGGTTTTTAACCAAACTGTGTCAAATGCCTTGCTAATATCACAAAAGGCAAAGCACGTGACTTCTTTATTGTCTAGAGAAATACAGATATTGTGATAAATTTATATTAATTAGGTAACCGTTGAATGGTTACGCATTCATCCAGCTTGTAGATTATATAAAAGTTTATGTGATACTAAATGGTTATAATTGTATTTAAACATTACTCTTACAAAATTCAAAAATTTTTCCTATACAATTGGTCTTTAGTTGGATGGGTTTGATTTCTCACCCTTTTTAAAGACAGGAATGACATTAGCAGGTTTCCAAGCACATGGAAATTTCTCAGTTCTCAGAGATTTATTAAAGAGGATTTCTAGTGGGATTGCTATTTCGTTACTTATTTCTTTTATTAAAATATGACTGAAGTTGTCTGGACCAGAAGCTTTTTTTTATCTAAAGTTTCAGTAATATCGACAATTTCGTTTTCGTTTATTACTATATTTTCAAGTTTGGCTTCTGTTGTTGATTCGAATTAGGGAAGATTTTTGTCAGTGTTATCATTAGAAGAACTTTAAAGAAATAAGCATTCAGTAATTCACGTCTTCCTTCATCTGTAAATACATAATTATTATTTTCTTTTAGTAGAAGAATGGAGTGTGACGCCTTAGAGCCCTTCAATAACCTGCAAGTTTGTACAATTTAGATGATTTAATTATTCATTGAGGTTTAACAAGTACTCTTCTAGTTTCTTTTTTAAAATTGTTGACCTTATTTCTTTGTTTACGGTATTTTGTTTTATCTTTCTCATTTTTTTAATTTCTGTAAGCTTTTCTAAATTTTTCGCGCTAGTTTATTTCTTTCCTGATTTCAGAATTAAACCGAGGTTTATCGTCCGGTCTTACTATTACATCTATTGTGGGATGTGTTCATTCAGAAATTTTGAAAGTCTTCCGTTAAATTTCAAGATCTTCGCTATTTAAGATTTCATCCTAATTTGTTCCATTCATTTCCTCTCTAAATAGATCGAATTCGCTCTTTTGTACAGGAACATCTTTCGAACATACGTATTTTGCATCGCGGTGTCTAGTTTGAGTAAAATATAGGTTGCTTTGTGATCACTTATAGTTTTGTCTATATCGATAGTTCCTGATTCAAGGCAATCAAGGGAATCTCTAATAAGTATGGGGTTGGTACAAGTCCATGTCATATTTGTCACTCTTGTTGGCTCGGTAATATAGTTTTTGAGATTATTTGTCATAATTAAATCATATACGTTGGTTGGAAGCTTTTTACTGAAATCTATATTCCAATCACCATTTAATACTAGATTATTAGATTCATCTAGAGCCCTTCCAATTGAGATCTCAAGCCAATTCCAGAATTCAACCTTGGATTTTTCAGGTCTATAGATGATGCATAGAAGAACACTTTTTGATTTTAACTTAATTTCTACCCATATTGTTTCATCAAACGCATTTTCAAAATCACGGCGTCTCAGAGCTACTAAGCCTTCTTTTATATAAATAAGAATTCCACCACCATGACTAGTTCTATCTACATGTAATCTAAATGGAGGATTATATCCTTCGATTGTTAAATTCTCTGTATTTGCAAGTTCATTCAAATTGGTCTTAGTAAAGCATAAAATATCGTTCAATTCAAAGTCATTCGCTATCTTGTCTAATTTGTGTCGTATATACTTCTACAGTTCATATGAAATATTGATATACCATTTACGTTTAACTCGGGACCAGGATTTTCCGCAATATAATTATAATTAACGGGAGCAAACGGTGCAAAGTCATGAGGAGAAGAATATATTGGATATTTAGTATATTTCTCTTGATCAAATCTTGTACTTGGGAGAGGAAAAACAATTTTATTAGTTTGCCGTATTCTAAAATTAAAAACACCTTGATTTAATGGATAAAATCAGATAAATAGTGAATAAAAACATTCTTCTGACATTAAAAGCTACACGATTTAGCTTTAGACTGGTAATGTAGGCCTAACTTACACTACGACGTCATGTGACTTTAGAGTCTAATACCCTGTTCACAAGGAGATTTTAATTCGCAGTAAATTATCACGAAGTAAACTAATGCAAATCAAACTAATGTGAATCAATCTGTGTTCACAAGACAGCTTATGCAAAAAAAAAAAAACAAATGCTAATAAAAAATTTACTTCTTTAGTCAGGCGTCAGTGAGGCGATTATGACTTCATTTATGCAAAAACGAGCTATTTACAAATACTTCCGGTCTAACCGGAAGTGGCGTAATTTTTAACAACTGTCAAGGTATCACACCGGTAATTGACCAATCAAAATGAACTTAGTCAAATGTAGGTCCATATATATAAAATTGATTTTCTTTCCTTTTGAGACGTTTTTATTTTCTTTCATGCCATTTTTACAACTTTGGTACCTGTGCCTAGTAAATTTTATGTACTTTGTGAATAAATAAAGGTTTTTGACAGGAACTATTTTTTTCATGGCATAGAAGGCTACTTCCTGTAGTGCACTCGAGGTGTTTATAAACACAGTGAAAACACGTGGATTTGAGGGTAGCCGTGTTTGCAGATGGAAAAAGTCCGAAAATGCCGTGTGGGTACCCTGTTTTTTGGTGTCAGCTAATGTGGCAGGTAATGTTTAACACCTCCTGCTAATATTTTTTCATGTAAACAAATACCCGATTTTTAACGATTTTTTATTCTATATAGAATTATATTTTGAAAACAATTACCGGTGTGATACCTAAATGATCTCCGCATCTGCTATTTGTTATTCTGAACAACTTTCCTTTTATGATGCTTAACAAATTGTCAAAACTTTTTGACATATTAGGAAAAAAAATTTTGGCCCCTCTAGCTCCCTTATTTCAGGGGACAGTCCCTAATTGTTGATATCCTTTTAAAGGTCGTGATATTCTACACAACTTTTGTTCTATATGTCTTTACAAAATATTAACATGTAAAAAGATATCGTACAAAAAGTGTTAAAAAATTCTAAATTCCGGATAAGAATTTTTCGAGCCATAGTGAGCGTCAACGTGCTGCATTTTCGGAGAAAAAGAGAGGTGTATGTCACATCAGCACAAGTTGCTTTATCCTCGCTGAAAATATTATGTTTCTGTCTAAAGGCAGTTTAGAGAAAAATGATGACCAATGTGACCCTCTGAAAAACACTAAATCGCGGAAATTGCGAGACCAGAAGTGACGTCATCAAAACAAAAAATAATATATCAAGTTCGTTTGATGTTCTATCAGTCCTAAAAGTTTCACGAAAATCGAGCGAGCCGTTTCCGAGAACTCTCGTGCAAAAAATCGGTAAGAAAACAAACAATAATAATTTTAAAAAATTGTTGAAAAGAAACCTAAGAATAATAAGGTCTTCCGCTGAAGCCGGAAGACCTTAACAAGTAACAGCGTAAAAACAATATGTTCCCCAACTTCGATTTTTATTATATGATAACGTGAAGAACTGCATGTTTTTGAATTTAAGGAGTAACGAATATTTTAAAAATATGGATTCTACTATTGTGTTGAGATGAATTGTGAAACCCTGGTGATATATAATTCTTAAGACAAGGTAAGAGAAATGCGTGTATTAACGGGTATATATGTAAAGTAGTAATTCAATTATCGTAATGCATCGGTGGATGCAAGCTGTGCAATATCTTAATTATTAACCCACATGAAAAAAATTGATAAATACATCAGACAAAATTGTTTTCCAGAAGCAATGACCAATTTCGTGAAATGAAATGCTATTAAATTATTTTTTAATGTGACTGGTAAATGCTATAATATTAGTTTTACAGTAACAGTTTGCAGCCTGACAAATGGAGTTCTTATTTATATGTTTGTAATAGATTCCCCGCTCGCATTGCTATTGTTGGTAGGATTCATCGTAAGGAGATATGCATTTTGTTTGTTTGTAACCCTTGTGTGACCTCTCAACTTCATAATCTGGTGACCCCCTGCTTTTTGATTCATGATGCTAAAGGATATGACCGACGTGAATACAACAGCGGACTACTCCTGTCAGAAAACGTCATTTTGGGTAAGAAAATAAAGGAATAAAGAATGTGGCGGATCAAGGGTAAAAAGTTCCTTCCGTAATATGAGATAATTGGTGAGAGAGAGAGAGAGAGAACAGAATTAACTTAAAAAACATTTAAGAAATGCTGAGAAGTTGAAAACATACCAATGTAAAAATGTGCAAGAAAATATATACAAAATATATTTTCAAACATGACTATGAAAATATATATAAAATAAACGAATAAATAAAAGATAAAACCCTAAAGGACTAGGGCAATTAAATAACAGTTGTTTTTTTTTTCAGAATGATGATATATTTTTCCAGGGTCAGCTCCAAGATTTCCGGCACTGTTTCCGGAATTGGGTCCTGGTATGGGTTCCATGTGGATTCCTGCTTCTATGTTCGCCTTTCCAGTATTGGCTAGCTCTGTAGTGCGATAATTACATCGGATATCCTCTGCCTCTTGGGATCAGAAGTGTTGTAAAAAGTGTGAGTAAAATATAATAAATTTCCTTTGATTATTAGAAGAGAGAGAGAGAGAAATAGTAACGTTTTTCTATTTAAGAGAGAGAGAAAAGAAGAAGAGTGAGAGAGAGAGAGAGAGAGAGAGAGAGAGAGAGAGAGAGAGAGAGATGATTATTGAAGCTATTACACATATAGAAGAACACATTATAAATATAAGACAGGAAATTCTTTGAAGGAATGTAGCCCTATGTTTATTTTTTTATCTCGTTCATTCGTTGATGTTTTAACTAGATAGACTGATGCATGTGCAGTAAATACGATTTTCGATTTCTTAAAAACTACCTGAACTCGATTGGACCGAGAAATAATGTCGAGATACCACAAGATGCTAGACAGTTAGGGAACAATACTGAAGGAATAATGTACTTCTAAATCACTTAAATAAGTCATGGTATTTTACATATCGAAAGGTGCAGATACCTATAGGTTCAAGTGTATTGTTTAATTAAAGAAACGTTCATTTCTTAGGATGAACATTTTCAATGTTTGCACTAAACTGCATGCAATTAATCACGGATTGTTCGTTAAGGCAAACGTCGATATATACATACATTTTACCTTTACCCTTTCTTAAAACATTTAATCATATGAGTATTTTACAAATTCTTGCAGCTCCTATGTATAGTTTTGGCTTCCTTGACATGCACAAATGTGGTTTTATCTTCAATACGTGGATACCACTGCGATTCCGACGCCACGGTACCAGAGGAATACTACATAGGCGCCGGTGCTCTAATACTTGTGTTCGTAAGTACATAAAGACGTATATTTTACTGCAGAGAGATTTTATATCCCGGTATTAGTTACGCATAAAAATATTATATTTCATATAGTTCTCTTAAACTTTGAATTCCTTTGTTGTAGGTATATTCAGCTGTAATTACACAGGCACTACGTAAAAATCACGTGATCTCTTCCGGAATTTTGATTACGTTCTGGATTCTACTTCTAGGTTGTAGCACTGTTCCACTGCAGTCAGCAATATCATATACGGTAATGAAATAACACGGGGCAATATCATACAGAGAAATGTTATGATACGGGTCAAAATCATATAGAGTTATGTTATAATATACAATTATTTACTGTTTAGAAGGGAGACATCACCAATAATCAGGTCTGAGTAGGGTTGTCACCCTCGGTCGCAAGCACCCGAGGGTGACAACCCTACTCAGACCTGATAATTGGTGATGTCTCCCTTCTAAACAGTCCATAATAGTTTCATTATCCTGAAGAATCTTAAAAGAAATAAAGAATATTATTTTAACAATTTATTGAATGTAATAAACTGTAACAAACAATTCAAACACTTAACATCTGCTCAATTATTTCAATAATCATTTGCTTTTAATGTTGAAATTGACAACACAACCATTGATATGGTGCAAATCTTTCTAGTGAAATAGGAACTTGGGAACAGCTTGGAACATTTGCAGATAAAGACACATTTTCGTTTTCTTTTTTTCATTTTGAAACGAGTCGTCGAATAGAACTTCCACTTGATCTGGTGAGAGATCTAATATTCCATCACAATTTGTGGTGCATTCAACAATTTTGGTTTCTGACGTCTCGACCAATGCGGCCAAGAGAACTTGACTCATCTTATATTTGCGCTTAGTGCCAACTTTTCCTGTGTAGCTTTATAGAGAAAATTCTGATTAATGGCCAGAGACAGACAATATGTCACGACTTGAGAAATTGTTCACATCCAAAATGGTAATGTTTGTTGCCCTTAACGAATGGTTGTTGTAGATGTTTCTTATACCTGCCTGCTTACAAATATTTGGTAACATCTTTGATAGCGTATTCTTTCTAATAGGTTGTTTGGTGTACCAGATACCATCACTGCTTTAAAATGAATCGACTGGTCTTTGCCTCAAAGTGTTGTTGTCTGGGTTCAGTTTTGAAACATACTTTTTATAGCAACTCACTGGTCAACGAAGGTGCCCTGTAAAGATACCATTCAAAATTTGTTTTCAATTTTAATCAATCTGAAAAAAAACATTGCATTTTTCACATGTTTTAATACATAAAGCTTAAAGATGTAACATTTCCCTTTAATTTCGTACATCCTGCGATCTGTAACATAAGAAGTTAGATCCGAATCCAAGCGATGATTTCTATCCAACTCATCAATATCTTGGAAAACAAATTCTCTTCCCGTACTATCTACTGATACTTAGTCTCTTTCGTCATCAATCGAAGGTTTTCTCTACCCCTTCTACACAGATGATACATAATATCGAACCAGACTTTTTGTACAAGACCAACAGGTGTATCCGGGTCAAGGGCGAAGCTGGTATAAATGGTTTTTAAATCATCTCCCTCTATAGCCGGTGTGTGCTCCGTTTTCCCCAGTCAATCATGTTTTAAACTGACAGAAACCGCTAAAAAGCATCGTTTGCTTTCTTAAATTCTGGCTCTTTTATAATGTCTATTCCAAACTCACTGTTAAAATACCTCGCTAGACTAAACCGAAAAGCACGCAGACCAGACAGTTTATATTTTTCACCATTTTTCTTTCTTGCATCTGCATGAAATGACAACAGAATATCTCATTATCTGCCAATTCCTTCCGTGAAAACGAGTCGTTCAATGTTCTATTCACCATCTCGATTTTCGGTTCGATACGTTTTTTATAATTGGGTTTGGTTAACTCTTTCAATTGGATCGGGTTCGACCTTTTTCAATAGTTTGACACACACGAGGGAGAAGATTGAGACAGTAAAATTTCAGAGCAGACTGTCATTGCTATTATTTATACAAATAAAGCGTATTTAATCAATGGAACCACAAGAAGTCAGAGATGTGAATTAACTAATTAGTAAATTCGGGCTAGTGAAATTATAACTACGAATGTAATACATGAAAAACACAACCGGTATTTTTACTCATTTTTTGCTATCAAATTCCAAACCAGTGGATATATTCCAGGCAATATGCCCCTACTGTCAATAAATCTTCATAATTATCTCTATTTTGTAGTACTACCTGACTTATTTACTTCCAAAAACGATCGTTTTTTCCTAATCCGAATTTCCTCCATTCCTCCGTTTATTATAAGTACACGCAGATACATATATCTCATTAAATCATCTACGATCACTCAATCAACTGAAAGATCAGTGTTTTGTGATTCACAAGAAATAAATTTCTAGTGTGTTTAATGATTTAATATGAAGAGAAAACGAATATATTTCCATTCTAAATGAGCTAGTGCAAAATAGTCAGAAAAGTAAAAATCTCAAGTTAAATTCAGATAATTTTTATTTTCTTTCATAATGATTAATTTTATATGATTTAATTTTAATAGTGATAATAAAAAATTAATTTTTAAAAGAATGACCTTAGTACCCTGACTTTTTCAATGATTTTTTTCAACGTTTTATTTTAATTTTGATGTCCCTATATATGGGCTAGTAACATTTTACTTGGGGCTAGTGACTTTATTGCTGCCACTAGCCCGAGGGCTAGTACTTGAATTATTAAGCTGTCATATCCCTAGTAGTATATCTCTTGTATCACTACCCGTTACTCTTTTTTTTAAAATCTGAACGCGTTTTCTTTAATCTTATGAATAGTTTCTTTCGT